>NW_026866287.1:0-168896 GCF_026571515.1 Ruditapes philippinarum | reverse complement strand
CAGGGTATTTGCGAGAGCGTAGTGAGTACTACGGAGTTCCTGGAAAACGTTATGTGAGTCCCAATAATATCCTTTCCAGGAATCTTGTTAAAAAAACTATTGAACTTTTTCAAGATAACTGTTTATGAGGAACGTCTTGTGTAATCAGTAATCAGCTGATTCAATAAATAACACGATCAAATTATGTGTCTATTCTACATTTTAAGTTATGTGTTTGCATCAGTGGCCAAGATCACACTTGCCACTTAAATAAAAGATAAAAAAAAACATTGCTTTAATTTTAACAACGTGCACTTCTGTATCAACATGTAATTTAATTTAAAGTATGAGTATTAGTTAGTTAGTTAGATGGTTGGTTGGTTGGTGGTTGGTTAGTGAGTTAGTTAGTTAGTTAGTTAGTTAGTTAGTTAGTTAGTTAGTTAGTTAGTTGGCTAGTTAGTTAGTTAGTTAGTTAGTTAGTTAGTTAGTTAGTTAGTTAGTAGCCTTCATTTATAAGACTGCATATTCGTATTAAGCGTTAAATTTGCCTTTACCTAATTTGAATTAAACATTTCAGAAATATATTTATAGATCTTACAACCTTTTTTATTGAAATACAGTGTGGTAAATGGAGATAAAGGTCTCTCAGCTAAGATACAATAAATGATAGGCCGCCAATAGAACTCAGGAACACTCTAAATAACTAACTAATTAAATAACTAATTAACTAACTGATTAACTAACTAACTTACTTACGAAACGAACTCAGGTACACTCTAAATAACTAACTAAGTAACTAACTAATTATTTAACTAATTAACTAACTAACTGATTAACTAACTTACTAACTAACTTACTTACGTACGTACGTACTTACTTACTTACTTACTTACTTACTTACTTACTTACTTACTTACTTACTTACTTACTTACTTACTTACTTACTTACTTACTTACTTACTTACTTACTTACTCACTCTTACTTACTTACTTACTTACTTACTTACTTACTTACTTACTTACTTACTTACTTACTAGCTAACTAACTAACTAACTAACTAACTAACTAATTAATAATCATACTTTAAATTAATTTACATCTTGTAAAATAAATCATTTATTATGGTTGAAAATTTAGAAATTATTGAAGAGTAGATGGATTTCGTAAGCATGACGTCTATTAGAAAGTATCATGCATAAAGTAATATTTTAAATGAACAAAAAAGTTTAACTCTTTCCTAGTTACTGTAGCACAAAAGCGCTGAAAATTGTTTCCTTGAACGGCTTTCAGCGTTATTCATTCTTGCCGATGAATGGCTGTCGATGTTATCATTAAAAAGAGGCGAACGGCTGATGACGTTACTAAAATTTTGATGACACTCAAACTTAAATACCCTATAACTTTAACAGAAAAGCATTTTCGAAGATATCAATTGGAATATTTAATGACGAAATGTTGACGTTTACGAATCGTATGATAAAAGGATTTATTATCATGAGAAAATATTAATTTTTGTAACTTAAAAATAAAATGCCACATCTCATCGGATGGTGTGGTTATTTTCAGTCCAAATGCACGTGAAGTAAAACTTGCACAGGGCCAGAAATGTGTTAGTATGTTCCTTTGGATGTTGGCTATGAATCCATAACAGTGGTTTACGGATATGTTAGAAATAGATGAATACTTACAGTCCGTCAATTGTGTTTCGTGCGCCGACATGTACAGCTGTCGACGTTGGAACTGCTGTCTGCCCATTTGATTGTACGGTGTGATAAATATTTGATGAAATTATAAGCGGTTTGAAACTGATTGAGGTTAGTTCATGATATACACCATGATATACAAGTATATTAAAAGACAAGGATTTGTCTTATGTAGTATTGAAATAAATTGTCATTTGCTACTATTTCGTAAGGTGACAAAGGGGCATAATTCTGTACAAATGATTGATGATGTGACCTGCTCTTGACTACAAATTAGGGCCATCAGTATATCCACCAGGAATCCAATATAGACACAATATAATCTTACAAAGGAAGTTTATGGCCGTCACATTGTCAGGGTACCGAATGATGGCTTATCAAGGTAATGTTGCTTAACTATAGCTATAATACTAGATGTAAAGCGTGCAAAAACAATAATGAAAGAATCCACAATGATGTTATAACAACCGCATGTCATTATTGTGGCTATAGTTGCATGTTCCCGTAAATTTCAGTGATAAAGCAAATCCCATATAGCAAAAGTAGTTTTAGTTACGTAGTATGTTTTTTTTCTTCTTCTTCTTTTTCTGTCTAACTTTTGGTCAAAGAAGTGTCAGCATCAGAAGAACCATATCAACAAAATTTACGCGATTCATCTGCACTTGCGCCTGCCTTTCAGACTGGTTATAACGTGTGTATTATGAGATTAGTGGATACAATAACAATTTCATCACAACCTATTTGTTAACAAAATAGCGCACGTCAATGTTAAATCATTATTCAATGAAACGATCAGAGTAGTGATCTGACTATGCAGTAGAGTCTAGTGAATTTGGTGATGAAGATCATATTTCACATGGCCTAAATTTCATGATTGTACACCAAAAGACAACAATGTAAGACACTTAGTCAAAATCTAGGCCAGCTGATATCAAAGTTTACTTTACATCTTAATCTGTGCACTTGGTTTAAATTTCATAGCTGTACATCAAAGAACAAGATAGTAGGTCACATCATCAAAATCTAGGTCACCTGATTTCAAAGTTCAATTTTACAACTAAAATTGTGCACATAGTCCGAATTTCATGGCTGTACATCAAAGGATAAGAAAGTAGGTCACTGTCCTCTTAGGCAGGGCAAAATTTTGACCCAAGGGTTTAATTGAAACAATCGTGATACAGGTCCCCCAAACAATGTTTCGTGTCAAATATCTGAGCTGTAGCTTTCTCCTATTCAGAAAACATTTGTTTAAGTTTCTGGTATTACTATGTGTACATAATGAAAATCAATGCAGGGCCAATTTTATCACCAGGGGCAAAGTTTGAACAACTTTGGACCTATAGATGATATCATGTGTATAGCAAATGTCAAGGCTCTAAGCCTTGTACCTTTAGACAAGAAGATCTTTTAAATTTTTACAATATATACATAGTGAAAACCAATGACCCCCCACCATCCCTAGCGAGACCAATTTTAACCCCATGGCTATAATCTGAACAATCTCTTTAGAGGTTCACTGCACAATGCCTCATGCCAAATATCTAACTTCTAGCCTTTGTCAATTCAGAGAAGATTTTCAAGTTTTTACTAAATACATATAAGGAAAACCTTTCGCCCCTGGAGCAGGGCAATTTTAGCATTAAAACAACTTTGGTAGAGGACCTATTATGGTGGCTGATTTGTGTCATTCGTGTTTTCGCACTGCGACTCCGCCAAGCGAAAAGTAGAAAATTAATATGTTAAAATGGCAGGGGGCGCGGGGCGCTAATTAGCGAGGGCGCGGGGCGAAGGTTAATAAATAAAACTTCGTCCCGCGGGGGCGCGGAGCGAGATTTTAAAAATAAAACGGTGGGGTCGAGGGACGAAAACACGCTAATTAGCGCGGGCGCGGGACGAAGTTTAATAAATAAACTTCGCCGCGCGCCCCCGCCAAGCGAAAAGTCGAGAATTAACAAGTTAAATTGGCGGGGCGCAGAGCGAAAACACGCTAATTAGCGAGGACGCGGGGCAAAGTTAAATAAATACAATTTAAAAAATTAAACGACGGGGTCGCGGGACGAAAACACGCTTATTAGCGCCACGCGCCCCCTATAAATAGCGTGTTTTCGTCCCGCGACCCCGCCAAGTGAAAAGTCGAAAAATAACAATTAAATTGGCGGGGGCGCGGAGCGTAGGCGCTAATTATCATGGTTTTGCTTCGCGACCCCTAAATCTCGTCCCGCGCCCTCGCTACTTAGCGTGTTTTCGTCACGCGACCCCGCCGTTTTAACTTGTTAATTCTCGACTTTTCGCTTGGCAGGTTCGCGGGGCGAAAACACGAATGACACAAAGCAGCCACCATAACCTATAGATGATATTATATACCAAATAGCAAAGCTCTAAGCCTTGTACCTCTATCAGACAAGAAGGGTTCTTTTTTATTAATTTTTACTATATGCACATAGTGAAAATCAATGACCGCTGGGGTGGGACCAATTTTGACCCCAGTGCTATAATTTGAACAATCTTGGTAGAGGTTCACTACACAATGTTTTATGCAAAATGTCTATCCTCTAGCCTTTGTCAATTTAGAGAAGTTGTTTTTTATGTTTTTACTAAATCGTATAGAGCAAACCTATGACCCCGGGGCTGGTCTAATTTTTTGATACTTGAAGCAAAACTTGAACAACTTTGGCAGAGTACCTATATAGATGACATCATATACCAAATATCAAAACTTTAAGCCTTGTACCTTCAGAAAAGAAGGTATTTTAAGTTTTTACTATATGTACATAGTGAAAATGAATGACCCCCGGGCGAGACCAACTTGATCCCAGAGCTATAATTTGAACAATCTTGGTAGAAATCTACCAGACAATGCCTTATGCAAAATATCTATGCTCTATGCCTTGTGGGTCTTTACAAGAAGTTTTTTTTTTTATTTATTCTTAAAATTCCTTTTGGTTGCCATGTCAACCAGATTTCTGCATGGAATGAAATTCTTTGAACAACTTTGGAAGCCCTCTACCCAAGGATCAATCCTGTCAAGTTTGGTTGAAATTTGATAAGTGATTTTTTATTTCCCAAGAAGATTTTTTTAGTTCACTATATAATCTAATTAACGCACACGCACAAGCACGCACACGCAGGCACGCACGCATGCACACACACTTCATACTTCAGTACTATTAGAATTATATTTTTGTTAAAGATCAATGTTATCTGAAGGTCAACATTAACTATTCATACGATAAGTATAATTTTGCAAATTTAAATTGTTTACAAAACATCCGGAATAATGTACAATAGTTCATGTACTTAATCTAAATAGAAAATAACCTGTGCATAGGAATGATTTTTTTGCGCGGAGTTTCTCAATTGATGCACATTGCAGCAATATTTGGAATGATTTGGTCAGGAACATTTTTGTATCGTAATGAGCGCATTTTTTTTCTTTTTCTTTCTTTTTTTTGCGCGCGGAGCCTCTCAATTGCTGCATATTGCAGCAACATTTGTACATGATAGTTGTTGATATTTGTAGAAATGAGTAGCATTATAGGTGAAAAAGAAAATGTACATGCTTTGATATTTTTTTATAATCTGAAATAACTGATTAGAGAAATGACACAAACAGAACAATGTTGCACTAGTGTCGTACGTCATGTCACTTGACAAGTTTGTATTTGAATTATTTTTCTTACCAGACCTGTAGGCATCAGTGAAAGCATTTTTATTTTTCTTGTCCCTCTCTCATGGACAGTGCATATATAGGATAAGTATAATATTAATTACGCAAATTTAAATGATTTACAAAACATTCGGAATAATGTACAGTAGTTCATGTACATAATCTAAATAGAAAATAACCTGTGCGTAGGAATGATTTGGTAAGGCACGGGGGAGAATCACGCCGTTCGTTACCCAAACAAACAAGATGGCGGATGCAGCCAAAAAGTAGGTTTTTCCTTTTTTCTCTGAAATTCGTGATGTTCTAATGTAAAGATACATATAATAACCTTCTACACAATTTTCCTGGCACACAGGATTTTACTTCATGATGTTTCGTCCCGTACTTCATCTGAAATGCGCGTCACCAGATTCGAAGCGAGAGAATTTTCCACCGGTTTGATCGTGGTAACGTACGGCTTCTTCTCTAAACTTCACTGTTTCGTTTACATATATGTATATTAAACCACTGACTTTAAAAAGTTGTTATATGTTGTCATCTAAGCATTCATGCCCCTTCTGTCTAGAATAACCGCTGAAAATATTAATATCGGGGCATTTTACGGAAATGCACAAAATATCAATGATAACGTACGGCGCATTTTTTTCTGATTAATTGATTTTCTATATAATAGAAAAGTTATGTTTACCAGACAAAGGAGGATGTGTAGAACCAAATAAAGAAACTGAAATAAATAATATAAGTGTTCAGCTTTATTTGTTATCCAATGAAAACGCTGTATTTCTTAAAAAAAAATGTGTAAATTTTCATAGAAGAACAAAAGTCGATGATATATAAAAGTCCGTTCATAGCAGCATTATCATGTTTTTTTTTATATTATGTATATATGTTTATGTCATACACTGTTCGTGAGTGTGCATGTTTAATGTCCTCATCGGCTTTTAACGCCTATTTGAATAAAATAAAATGTCTACTGTCTACTCTTATAAAAAAAACCTGTAAGGCCATGTCGCGCAAATATGTCTTGTATATTAATTATTGGTATATTAATCAAAGGGCTGCAAGCTCTGTGGTATTTTCTGATCTTTGCAATCTAAATCGTACTGTATATCTATATGTATTTTCCTGTATAAGTTTATTTTATGTACTATAATTCATCTTGCAGGGCACCAGAGTTTGATACATACGGAATTTTTGCATAACTAGAGTTGCATCAAAAATCATTTATGTTCATTTTTTATGACAGCCATACTTTATCTTTAAATATCGTGGCTACTTCCTTAACAAAGACACTTAATTTTTTTTTTTTAAAATAGCTACCTCGACTGGGATTTTAACCCCAGACCTCTCGCACATTTAACGAGCGCTTACCTCTGCACCACGGAGATTAATCGAATAGTTTGAATAAAATCAAGTAATTCTAAATTTAGAATTTCCATTGCATTTCGGGTTTGTAATCCTTATTAATTTCGAGGTATTTTGTTTAAGATAAATCTGTTGTTTAAAAATGATGTAAATAATTTAGCGAAAATCTTCTGCCAAAACAGTCCGACATGTAGAATCGATATATTCCACTTATCGACGGTCAGATTTAAAGTATTCGGAGTAGTATTCGGTAATCGACATCGCTAAAAATAGCATTTTCATTGATTAAAATCATATTCATCCGCGTAAATTTATTGACAATTCTATAAGCCAACGCTCCTTTTAAACTTTGCATGCGTTGTAATTTGTTGAATACTTGTAACAAAATAAAAATATTTCTTTCTTTTACATCGCTAGTTTTAAGCTGTTTTGAGAACTACTTGTTGTTAGATTGAATGTCAGTCTTCGATCAGAAAATACAAAAACGAATGTCTATTATGCTACCAGCTAGAAAAATATTTATACCCGATGGTGCAGCATTGTTCAATTATTTTTGACCTGACAAACTTTTTTCTCAGATATTTATCGTTTCCTACATACAAATAATTCATTTTCAGCTGACTGGACAAATAGAAATCCACCTAGTAGAAAAATGCGCCGTACGTTATCATTGATACTTTGTGCGCCATACGTTATCATTTCCGTAAAATGCCCGATATTAATATTTACAAGGTAAATCTAGCCAAAATGTGCATGGATGCTTATTTGACATCATTTAACAACTTTTTTTTAGTCAGTGGTTTCAGTTAATATACATATATGTAAAAGAAACATTGAATTTGAGAGAAGAAGCCGTACGTTACCACGATCAAACCGGTGGAAAATTCTCTCGCTTCGAATCTGGTGACGCGTATTTCAGATGAAGTACGGGACGAAACATCATGAAATAAAAGCCTGTGTGCCAGGAAAATTGTGTAGAAGGTTATTATATGTACCTTTACAAAAGAACATCACGAATTTCAGAGAAGAAAAGCGAAAAACTTACTTTTCGGCTGCATCCGCCATCTTGTTTGTTTGGGTAACGAACGGCGTGATTCTCCCGCTTATTTAATTGTTTATTATTGCATATTTGAGACTTTAAAATCATTTATAGCTGCATTTAACTAAGATACATATGATCTCAGGCTTTAAAACTTCCACATGTTTAATTATATATTTTATATGATAATTATTTAAAATAGAAAAAAAATAAAACAGCATGAGCAAAGTAAGCACATTTGTGTTGGCCACAATATCTTTTATTGGCTTAATAATTCGGTGTTTTATTTGGTCATTCAAGAGTTATTATATTTATAAATCAGCATGCGAAGGAGCTATGTTTGTGGAAAGTGTTAATGTGATTGGAATGTCAAAGGGAAAAATTACTTACCTATCTGTAATAAAAGCATTATGATCTAGACATTCTTTAATGTAAATATTCTTTAAAACAGTATCTGCTTCAACTGTTTAATTTCTAGTTTGTTAATACAGACAAATACGTAACAAATATTTTTAGATTGTATTACTAGTTCATGGACACAAGCTACCGTTGACGACCCAAAGCACCGGTTTAAAAGCAGTATTCAATATTTATACATGTCAATGATAATTTAGGAATTTAGAAACATCCACAGTTGTATTTATACGGCGTTGATCATGTAACCTCCAATATGACAGTTTCTAACATTCTAAAATAAAAAGAAACGAGAAAACAATCGGACTGAATAAAATAAAATGGAAATTAAAAAGGGATTTCCCCCACAAAATATGATAACGAATTATGTAGTACGTCACCTTTAAATCAGCTAAGCTCCGTCGTGAATAATTTAAAAGATAATCGGATGCCGAAGTATCCGCAAAGTCAAATATTCACAATACATTTGTTTTGTATGTATAGATGTATGTACAGAATCAAAACTTTTATCACTATTGACTTTAAATCAATGCAAATGGGAGCAATTGACATCATTCCGATAGAAGAAAATGCAATAGGAGTTTTTCCCATGTTCAGTTATACAAATAACAAGAATGAACTAGAAATGTAACAACGCATTTTATATTGTCATGAAAAGTCGAAAGAAATATAACAAGTGTAACGCACGAGTGTAAAACATAAATGACACTTCATCCATCTGCACTTGTATACATCACGGAGAAATTAGATTAGCAGACCCTATGTGCCAAATTACTTGTGCATATTAATACGACCTGGTATTAAACACTAATCTGACACTTATCTTTAAAACAAATCCCTAAATTATAATAATTTAATGCAATAATTTCCCAAGTGGTCGTCACCAATCTCAGATTCCATGCTTGTATCAGTGAGGTATATCAAATAAAAACGTGCTGCAAGAATGATTCTAGATATGACCATCAATCAATTCAGTTATTTAGTGAAAGAAAATGAATTCCATTCAGAACTCGAAAAAAACTATTATATTGGAATACTTGAACACAAGACGTTAAATGATGTAACATCAACATACATGAAGGATATTGTTAGACTTGCACAAAAAGGACGAATTATGCTCTACGATCTTGAGAACGCGATGATGTAGTACAAGCCTATGTTAGATCTCAATTTCCCAAAAGCATATTGCTGTACAAATGTGCAATGATATTCCTGTTAATGTTCGTCAAAAAATGATGCAATTTCGATACAAATTTAAAAGATAGCTACATAGTCGCAGCCTTCACTGATTAATATGTTTTGCTTCTAACGTTATTCATACGTGTTTTTCTTTTGTTAATAGTTTAATGGTTTAATTTTGTTTTAAGCAAATGTGTGTAAAAATGTTTGTTTAAGTGATTGTCCGAATGCCTCGTGGAAGATAGGATTTATCAAGTTACCTTCAGTAAATTAGGTAGATTTATTTATTCACTCATCTATGCACTGATAATGATGGTGTCTTGTTTTAAAATAATAAAAAAAGATACATTAAAAGACCTGTTTGGCGATATATTATTATTTCATAAATAACCTATCCGTGGTTAAAGCCCGATAACCGCAATAAAAGCAGTGTTTTACCATAAATTAGCAGTTATTGATATGTCCGTAATTTTATGTTGTTACTGTCACTATCTACTTATCAGGGGCTTAACTAGGCGTACTTCTGTACGCCCGTGCGTACAAATCATCTAAGTCTCAGTGTCGTGCATGTGGTGGACTAACGTAAACTTGACAGCACCGTCTAGCGGCCCCATTTTTCTTAGCAGACAAGGCACTGTACCTAAACTTTGAGGCAAAAAATTTCATATATTAAGTAATATATTGACTGATTATTGTGGGTGACATCATGCGCTCTAATTCATGAATTCATGAAATTATGACGCACAATAATCATACTAAAAAATAATAATGTTTACAAAAACATGTAGATCTAAATTCATTCTTGATAAATTATTTTTTTTTTGAAGTTTTAAGCTTGAATAAAAAGACAGTCTCAGTTGAGAAAATTCTCAAATGTTGTGAAACAATTTAACCAGTTTCAATCCAACTTGAGATTTTTCTCAGGTGAGTATATCTCAGTCAATATTGAGACAATCTTAAGTTGAGATTTATCTCAAACTTTTGAGAATGTAAGTGAAAGCCGGGCGAGCTAGTAAAATTTAGCAAAGTTCTAACTTAGATGCACATAAAGAGTAAATTATATTTTAAATAATAGAGGTATGGTATCTGCTGACACATTATCATACGGATATCATATCACATAGCAGTATCCCGATATATATATTATTTTGGAACCATCGAAGTTTTACTGAACGTTAAGCAGCACCTAAGTCCCACACATTGTTGGGCGCAAATGGTCGCAGCTCAAATACAACTTTTGCTGTCCGTTTAAAAGCAGGGGTAACTGAGTTTGTAAAAAATGACAAGAATGACAAGAATGCCTTCTTTCAATATTTATTGTTTTTCTAAAGAAACACTAACTTGCAGCAACAATTTCTCAGTTAAAGTGCACATTGTGTAAATTAGCAAAACAAAATAAATAAACAAATAAATACATAAACATTTATAAAAATACTACAAAGAATTTCTAAGGTTATTACCGTTTGTTTATATCATAAATATATTCTAGTATATAACTACGTTTACATATTAATTACACAGTTAATATTTGACTTTGTTCATTGTATATGAATTTCCTTCGGTTTTATTGCCTCTGTATATACCTATAAATTATCCTCGTGCAGCCCTTGTTATGGCAATTATCACAGTAAAGATGACTGTCGTGGGGAAGTCAAGGATACCTAAAATGAGATAATAATAAGGTTGTAAACTTAAAATTGTTTAATACAATTTTTTTTTAACTTTTAAGGACAGAAAATTTTACAATGAAGGAAAAAATTAATTAAATGTGTTTCATATATAGCCCCGTCCTTATTTTTGATGTCATGATGGTCAGACAACAACATGAGTTTATTAAGCCTTAAATTCTGCACTTCATTGTGGCGGAAATCGGAGTATAATTTAATTGCATGAGGAAACTCCACATTTGGGGGTTGTTCGTACATCAATTTAGAAAATCAAATAAACATTTTTAAGTAGCAGTCCGAATTTTAAATGGTATATTTTCATACAAATTCGATCTTTTTTATGAGGTGATTAGACAGGGCTAATGCACCGTGAAACTAACACTGTGCATCTATGTGCATACGATTTAAATATGACACATTTAAAATTGAAAGGTCGTATTATGTAATTATGTGTGCGTTTAAAATAAGAGACAGATATATTTTTTTTCTTAAACTCTATATAGCAACTAGGATATAAAAACTACTGATTGTATATTACACTAGTTAATACAATGCTTTGCCTCCTTTAAAACCGTTATGCAGAATTGTAATGTATGGTTGTTTCATAAAAAAACATAAAGCGATGAACAGCCATGTTGAATATTTCTCAGAATGCCATTTCATTTTGAAATAAAATTGAATTTTACATATAATAATATTTTCCCCATGATATGAACATCAAAATACAGAATAAACGCTTGCTTCAGTTTCAAATGAACATGCCTTTAATTGTTTAACATCAATTCCATTATTTGCTAATTAGAGAGATCCTTTGCAATGAAACAAAAATATTAAGAGGTTGGAAGGCAAAAACCTTTCGACAAATACACACTTTCGTCATAACAAAGAAAGTACAAACGTACATTGCAAGGTCCCGCTAGAGTATGCATCAGCTACGTACAGTACATTGCTTATTGTCGCGGGAACCATTGATCGTTGTCGCCCAGACGCTCTCTTTTGAATCCCTCTCTTTTGTCGGCTACACGAGGTCTGCAATTATAATATTAAATGAAAGCAGAGATCATTTAAAAAATCATCTTAGAAAAATGTACATGTATTTATGAAAAACAAGACATATCGCTAGTGACGATGGATGCTCATCAAAACTGCACTTTAGTAAATAATTCAAAATATGGAAAAAAATCTATTTTAGCATAATTGGCAAATAGAAAATACATAGGGAGCTATATAGGGAGAAACATCTAATATAAGCACACATGACCTTGACCTAAGCTTCATCCAAACTTGTTTATTAACCTACCAAATATGAAAGACTTCGGTCAAAGAAAAGACTGTATGTGCTAATGTAAAATATCACTGGTGACCTTGACCCAGTGCTCTTAAACTTTTTTCATAGGTAGAGGACCACATTAGGTATATTTCAGAGCCGTTAATAAATAAAAGCTGTGTAAGCAAAAGTATAAACATTTATTGTAAGTACTGGATTACATAATCTTCCCCAAAGAAAATTCTGCTCAGTATTATAAAGGTATAGAAGATAGATGGACGTACCGATCCATCAAAGTCGGGTCTGACTAACAGACAAGACAAATTGATTCCAGTAAAGCCTCCTCTACATAATGTAGTGGAACAATAATCAACATAAAACTGTTTACATACCATACAAGCTGTTCCAGATGGACATATTTTCACACTGCATTCCAAAAATACACTCTCATAGTTGTAAAATTTGAAGGCTTGAAATGTGGCCGTGGCAGTTCCATTACTATAACTGTTAAAGTTACTTATAATATCCGCTATGACAGAACATCTGGAAAATGAATTTTGTAACATAATAAATATATATATAATGCATGTAAAAAATAATTAAATATAAAATGCATGTTCTTTTACAATTTGTCAGTTTAATTTTAGTTTAAAGGTAGTATCAAATTGTATTAGATTTTGTTTTTCGATGCTAAACCATAACTTCTACACCGATGGATATACAGTTCTGATAAATAGACATTTCGTATGTTCACAATATATAAATATTTTCTATTGTGGTTCCAAGAATAGTCAAAGTTCCGTCATGAGTTCTGTAGTTCATTGAGTTCTGATTAACAGAATCATTATTAAACAATATTGCAAGAAATATTTATCAAAATATGAAGATAATTGTAATCATGTTATTTTATGTATTACAAAATGATAACTTAATAAAGATATTAGACATACCCGCCATTAGAGATCAAATTGACATAATTCTCGGATGAATCATCGATGCCCGGATACGCTGTACAGCTGCTCACTTCTAAGTTGTAGTTTTCTTTGAAATAAAAGTATAACAAGAACGTGTTTAGTGAACACAAATGTCCCCGGCTCATATTGATCGGTATCAATAACATTTTCCAAAACGATTTACCAATTTTTGTTCAGTTAAGGGAGGAAAATGTGCTTAACACAGTTATGTGTGATGACACAGTTATTAAACTTGATTGTCATAAACTTTGGCTATTGTCAACAAAATGCAAGTTGACATGTCAATGCTATTTGTTGAAGTAGAAACCCACTTAGTATAAAAAAACATGGCTGACAAAGCGGAATCACCTTAAGATATATCAAACTTGCTGGTTCCGGTTAAATTAGTACGGACAGACCAGACTGATAGATAGATGAACGGACGGAAAGTTCGAGGATATTATGCCCAGGAAAAAAATGTTAAGACTAAAAAATCATGTAATATTAAGTTGTTTTTTTTTTCATCAATAAAGCGAGGTATCACAGTTATAAATAATAATTCCAGTTATTAAGTTTTAAGATATAAAAAAGTTATAAGGATATAAATGACTCAGTATGACCTTGACTTGTTTAAAAAAATCAAAACAGCGCTCTACACATGGTGCCATTATTATTAACAATTCTGAACAAAAATTTTAATTTTCTTCCATCGGATCACAAGATATACAGCAGACACGAAACTTGAATTTCATACCTAGAAAGTGTGACCTTCACATTGGTACGAAGAAGCCAAACCCTGTGATCTGCAAATCGTCTCATTATGGTAAACAATGCTGTCAAGCAGATTTAGTTACCTCCGATCGATTAAAAGGTTATGGAAAGGACAGAGACGGAAGACGGACGGAAAACCAGGAGCACCATAGCTAACTTTTTTTTATTCTGCGCGTACAAAAATTGTTTAGACTAAGCCTGAATTTGTACGACAATATCATATTATATATAATTTACCTGGAAAGAGTATTGTCCAAATTATTTCACTTCCAACAGTAGTTGAAGTCGCACTTAGTTGTGACGTCACGCTGTATGAAGGGTCAATACTAATTTGTTGGTCTATAGTCAGCCTGGTTGGGAAAACAAAATATTGAACTGGTACAATTAGTGTTGTAATTTAGAAACGCTTAAATAAATAAACCAGATTTAATTTACACTTACAGAACTTGTATAGAGCTGACAATAGATAGTAAAAACGGACATGACTGCTTTATATGCCCAAGTATGTTTTCATTTTTAGCAATGAAGATTATAAATTGTCCAAAGAAGAATCTAGACTAGCGATTGGATACAACAGTACACTAGGATCTAAAGTTTTAGTGTTAATGACTTTAAAGACTGAAGAAGAATTTTTTAAGATGTTACTGTATATACATACAAGAAAAATCCATGACCCTTATCCCCGGGATGAAACCAATTTAGACCCCAGAGCCATAATTTGAACATATCTGGTAGAGGTACGCTAGACAAAGTTTCATGCTAAATATCTAAGCTTTTGCCTAAAGAAGATTTTTCAAGTATTGAATATAAATGTAATTATACATTACCGCCTCGGGATAGACCCCATGGCTGCAGTTTGAATAAAATTGGTAAAGGTCCACTAGACAAGTTTTATGCAAAAGATGTTTGTCTTAGCCTTAATAGCTTAAGAAAAAATACATTTTTGAATATGTTTTACTGTATACATAGTTGTATATATAATATTATAAAGAAAACGCATGCCATCTTCATCAAGGAAGGCTATAATTTGAACATTTATGTAGACACTAGACAATATTTCATCCGAAATATTTAAAACCAGACCTAGCAATTTTCATTTTGTGCACAGGTGTGCAAAAAATTACACATTTTTGTTAGACCTATATTTAAGATAAAATTCTTACTGTGCTGCATAAGAACTGTTGACTGTATGAATAACTCCTTGCTCGGCAATCTCCAGACAGACGAATTTTACTATCACAGTTTTACCACCATGTAGTTTATATGTAGCTATTTCACTGTATGGCCCGTACGTTATAATGATTTCTTCATTCTGTGCAGAATATAATGTACATTGGTATTTTCATTAAATAATTAACAGTGTCACTGATTATAAAAAAATGTCTTATTTCTGAAGTAATACACTTAGCAAAACAAGAAAATGCTTAAAGAATTTACTTTATATCAACATATTCATCAAAATTTGGAATAGTATATGCATAGGCAAAACCAATATCTACTAAGAAATAACAACCTAAAAGAAAAGATAGTCCACTTAATGAATTATCTAGATTTGATCTCTCTAAGTTGGTAATATAATAGGGATGGTGGGTGTAATAAACTTGTCAGTTATCACAATTTTCAGTACATGTAGTAACTTAAACCACTCCCTATCCTGATTATTTCAAGATACCGGTCAGAATGGTCCTGGTAAGTACATACAATGTATATGTTATAAAGTGGGATCAAGACCCATTCAATATCTGGCGTATAAATATATAGAGAGTTGAAGAATTTGACTTTGAATTCGCTTCTACAGTATGTTCCAGACAGATTGTTCAGTAACTGTGCAGACCAATAAATCTAAACCATGTATTGTTCATTAACATGGTATGCATTGACATAATCGTTCATATTGTTGTTGTCCTGACCTACTGTGTAAGAGACAACATATGTTGAATGTATTGGCAGTAACAGTGCCATTCAAAAGCAAATTTCGTTATGATGTTAGCTCAAATAATAATTTACCCGTTTCCTCATTTGGACTCATCAGAGTCAATAATTGACAGCATTTGGGTCGTCTGAAGCGGGCCTTGGCCACTTAAAGCCTATTTTGACTGGCTTACAAATAAACGAGGTTTTCTACCAGGGCTTTTGCATTCTAATCCCGAGTCTAAAGTCTCTAAGGCATAGTCAGGGATGTGAAGTTCACATTATATGTAGAAAAGCTACTTCATCAGTATACCAGAAATAAACATGGAGAGGAATTCAACGCCTTTCTTTATAAAGCAAAAGTGTGAGTTTTGCAAGGGACTATTGATATTTGCATGGTTAATAGTCATGGGCATTGTTAATTCAAGGCTGAACCGATGGAATAAATTATAATTTAAATTAATAATCCATGAAAATATCAGAATATCTTAATTAACATATAATACAAACATACATTGTTTTATGTTAAAACCAGCGGCTGTGTAAAAGGGAAGAGAGATAGTTGAAGTTTTCTTTTTCCTAAATTACAAGCAAAGCATGCAAAATTCCTTATCCTCCCACAGAGCGGCCTTACATTTAGCAAGTAAATAAAATTGTTGGTTAAAATGTTCACCGATGCGCATTTATCTCCCTTGAAAATGTCACAACTTGGCAGATTATAAATACACAATGGTGTTTTCTTTGCGGAAAGCTCGTAACAAAAATCTCTGTATAAACATCAAGGAAATGTTTTGTTCCGAATGAAAGTCACATAGTGCTTTATAAAACTGAAAAGATAATTTGTCTTTTTCAATTTTTCGTTCATGGTTCAATGATACACAAATCTAAAACTAATGCAATTTACGATTGCAACATCAAATTGATTTTGTGTAGAGTGGTGCAGAAAAACATTTCAATTTAAAATGTTTCCAATGTCAGAATTATCTTAGCATTTTTATACCTTTGAACATCCTGTTAAATTCACAGTTGTCGCATTTTCTTCATGCACTGTACATAGTATGTCATTTCCGTTTGTGACGACTTGCATGGCAAATAGGTAACTGTCGTCTGGTAGATTGAACACATTAATACTATCGTCGGGATTACATAGGTATTCCAACTGTGCTAAAAGATACATCGAAGTATGAAATTGTAGAATAAACAGAAACATGTATAGAATAATAAGAAGCAAATACTTCCGCAGCCCTTGTTCTTGAAATAGGTTTACACATTCGGTATTTCACCCAGTCAATTTGCTTGTTTGTTTGATTGGGTTTTACGTCATACCGACACAGTATAGGTCATATGGCGACGTTCAAGCTTTATTGTTGGAGGAAGACCTCAGGTGCCCTTCCGTGCATTACTTCCGGCACGAAACACTCGGCCACGGATGCCCCTTCACCCAGACAAAATAAACTATTCACACAATTAGCTTGACAAGTCAAGACTTTCGTTCCTGTCAGAAAGAGAATGTTAACTGTCAAAAATAAATAAACGCAAGACATTAAACCCAGTGACTCCATTAAAGTGAGAGGACCACCTTTGCGTTGGTTTGAAGTTTATCAAGTTTATTTCTTATATACTTTTTTGAATTATCATTCGGAAAAAAACTGGAATGCAAGGACTGACGGAGAGTATTTCATACCCCTCGCCTCGATATACACTGATTACTTCAGTAGTCATAATCAAAAACTTATTTTTATGTACATACAAACACATGAATATCCATTGCCCTTGTATCCCCAATCGCAGGTACACGTGAAACTGCCAGCAGTATTGTCACATCTAGCATTTGAAGAGCAGTTATCGATACGAGCAGCGCATTCGTCTATATCTGGTATGGGTGGTTCTTTTCTTAAGGCATTACCTGAACAAGATAGTTGTTTGTTTTTTTATTAAGTTATTGAAACAAAGTTCTATGTTTTGTGTGTGTGTGTGTTTTTTTTTACAATAAAAAACAGTTTAATTTTTGCTAAGCATTATGCAAGATCGTCCGTACGTTCTGCTTACGATGCATCATTCGAATACTTTTGTCGTTAACGGCTTTTATGGTTTACAGTATTAGGTCTACTACATGTACGTAGTAGTGATCTCCCCTTATCATGTTCTGAGATTTCTGCCATAAAACGCCTTAGTGATAACCTCCTTGGCATAATAGTAATCAATGCCTTCACAGACGTCACATGATGATGAAAGTCACATGACGTAACGTCGAAATTCAAATGAACATAGAAAATCTAACGTCAGTTTTCTCTTTCTGTTTTATTTTTAACTTTACGTACCTACGTTCGTTATATAGTTTATCAAGATTATACAAAATAATGAAAAATACATTCAAAAGCTAAAAAATATAAAATATGAAAATATTGATAAAAATGTCTTTTTTGATAATTTTTAGATAAATTATAACGAACGTAGGTACGCAAAGTTAAAAATAAAACAGGAAGAGAAAAATGGCGTTAGATTTTTCTACGTAACGGTTGATATTTCGATGTTACGTCATACGTTCCTACGTAGGAATTATAAGTTGTCACTTTTTTTTAGAAAAAAAAGTTTAAGTTGAAGTATTTTATGATATTCAATAAAAAGAAAGCATTTCACTTGTATTATCGCATGACCGCCACAACTTTCTTTTGAAGATCGGCGTTCTCTAAATTTCAAAATTTGAAAACTTTGGGGTGCTCTAAATGAGGTATCAGTACGCTTTAGGGTGCTCTCAATGAGGTATCAGTACACTTTCCCGCGCATGCCCAGTTTATTTTTTTATTTCAAATAATAAAGTAAGTATACCTGAAAAAAAGCAAAACAAAACATTACACATTTGACAGAACTTTTTATATTTACATATCATCTCGATCTTTTTTTTCTAACTTGAAAATGCAGTTATTATAAAGATGTTGACTCGAAGTGGAAATTAATCGCCATTTTCTGCATCCTGACCTCGAGAACAGATCAAATTATTCTTTTGTTTTTGCTTTGCTTTCAACAATGCCTTCGTTTTACAGGAGATTCTGACCAGTAAGCCACTAAGTAAATCACTACAAGTATGAACATAATATTCTAGCTTAATTATTAATAGATGGAAGTATATATAGTGTTCACATTGTCGTTAGTTTTAAAAAAATACGCGTACAAGATTATATACCTCTGATATATACACCGGGATTCTTATCGGCAATATTTCCTTGATTATATTTTGAAAATGAGCTGGAAAGATTATTAATATTTCGCATTAAGAAAAAATGCATCAACTTATCTCGTCAAATGGGCATCTAATGGGTGTATTTTTGTGGGTATTTCTAAAAATATTTATATGTTTAAATAAATCAAATATAACGAGAGAGCGTAAATCTCCAAGAAAAAAGTCGTGATGGTCATGCGATAAAACAGTTAAAGAATAAATACTCACCGGCTTCACCGGCTGCGGTAATGGTATCAGCGCATGGGGCGCCAAAATGGTCAATGATGGAAATTAATTTCCTATGATTGACCCTTGTTGTCGCCCCATGCACTGATACCAGCCGATTAAGTTCTCGTTTATATTCTATCACTATTACTTACAATTTTCGCCCGTCCATCCGGCCGCACACGTACACGTGAAACGATTCTGGTCATTTGTACACGTGCCACCATTCATGCAGGGATTACTTGCGCATTCATCAATATCTATATAAAGTAAATACATTTTATCAGTCGAATATTAACACAAGAAACACATCAGTTTCAATACTATAATCCGTGCAAAAAAAATGCACTAATTATTTGCAGATCTTTTTGCAGATCAAAATACACTAATTATTTGCAGATCTTTTTTTAAACTTACCGCTTCTGGTTACATTTGCTCAATATCTTTTTCATTTGATGATTAATGATTTAAATGACGCGTTTAATTTTAATAAGGCTTTTTTTTTATCTCCTACCACGTAGGAATTATAAAGTCCTACGTAGGAATTATAAAGTCCTATGAAGGAGTTTTAAACTCCTAATTAGGCTTTTCTATCTCCTACGTAGGAGTTATCATTTTTATACAACATTAAATTGGCACCAGGACGCTTCCGTAATCTATTCGTTTTGTCTAAACACAAGACAAAATATCAATGCATATTAAAGAATTAATCACAATTCTAGGGAATTAACTCACACTAAAAATCGAAAAAGTAGACAATTGCATACCTGTCAACCATTTTTGAAAATAAAAATCATTTGTGTATTGAACTCTCTTTAGTTTAAGATAAAGAAAGTTGAAGTTATTGATTCTGGTTGCGGTGACAACGGTGGATAGTAGTTTTAACGCTATTATAATTTATTATAAATACTTTAAGTAACAGTCTTTCTGGCCTAGTGGATGTTATTGCTGAATGTAACTCAAGAAATCGAAGTTCAAATATTATCTTATTGTTAACAGTTTTTTTTCTTCCTTTCTTTTTTATTGAACGAATAGTTATCGTACAAAGTATAAATGATAATAAATATCAATACTTAAACAAAATGAAAAAAATTGTTTACATAAACAATTTTGTTAACTTGGATATATTCAACAACAAAAATTTTCTGTGTGTACAGTGAAATTTAAGCTACAAAATCACATTTTCATAGTCGAACTTTATCCAAAAGACGTGCGCTTTCAAAGTTTGCAAAAGAAAAACTTATGAGTGAAGTCGCTTACTTACCATACGGAAAAAAAAACATTAGTTTTTAGCTCTTCTCAATACAGTAACTAGCAAAACTAAATGAGCTTCTACATGATCAAAACCGAGAATCCATATCACACGACACTGCTAACATCAGAAGCCTTATAAATAAGAACCGGTTGAACCGGGGGATGCTCCCCGAGTATGTTTTAGACACAGAAAAGTATACCTTTTGAAGTGTCAGAGTGATGTCCCTGACAAAGTTCAAAGTGTAAAAACGACTTAAAGGGCAATAACTTCAAAATCAAGCATGGCAGAGTTAAGGTCCTTTTCCGCTGCACTTCTATTTAATGTGATCAATACACCTACAAACCTCTATGGTTTCAGAGCTATGTCCCCAACAAAGTTCAGAGTGTAAAATTAAACAACGAAAGGGCAAAAACTCCAAAATTAGGCAAGGCAGAGTTATAACTCTTTTGCATTGCACTTCTTTTAAATGAGATTTATCTACCTATAAAGTTCATGTTGATATTTCTCATAGTTTAAGAGTTATGTCCTGGACAAAGTTCAAAGTGTAAAAATGAACAAAGGGCAATAACTCCAAATTTAGGCAAGGCAGAGTTATGGTTCTTTTGCACTGGACTTTTATCAAATGAGCTCTATCGACCTACAAAGTTTCATGTTGACATCTCTTACAGTTTAAGAGTTATATACCGGACAAAGTTCAAAGTGTAAATATGAACAAAGGGCAATAACTCCAACATTAAGCAAGGCTGAGTTACTGTCCTTGTGCACTGCATATCTACTCTACCTAAAAAGTTTCATGTTGATACCTCTTGTTGTTTCAAAGTTATGTATCGGACAAGAATAGCGGACAGACGGACAGACGAAGAGGCGACTATATGTTCATCCTTCGAGGAGCATAAAAATACTTGGGTGGAGAAGTTGAATTGTATGGTAAGTTAACAGCTTCACTTTGATAAATAAATTGTTTATTAATTTCATTCCGTTGTTAACTTACCATATGTAAATTACAAAGGGATAAATTAACAAACTTACATCAAAAAAGGTGGCCATCAATGAAATCGAAACAGTTCTCTAACATACAAAAACGCTGTCTGATTGCAATGGCTCAGAAAATTTTACAAAACTTTATAGGGTCCGGAGATACCAATTTCAAGTTTTGATCATGTCGCTAATAAAGCTCTGCTAGTTATTATAACGGTTGAGGAGAACCAAATTCTAATATTTTTTCAAGACGGAACGAAATAAAAATAAAATATTTTTAAAAATAGGTGGACAAGTATTGTTATTTATTGTATTTGTGTCAAAATATTATATAGTTTAATTTGTAAGTTTTGACTTTTAAAACATTTTCAATTGAACATCTTTAGTATATATGAGTGTTCATCCGTGCTGTTCTACACAAATTAGAAACTTCAACGGGAACGATAGCGACCGGAGAATGTTTCTAATTTCTGTAGAAAAGCTACAGATGAATACTACAAGCTTTATTTGGCTTACTTTATAACGTCACGACTATTTTTACAAAACATTATAAAAAAATGGAAGGCGAACAGAATTTTATATAGTATATGGAGTTTTTTCTTCTATGAAAATTAACACACAGAAATTTGAAAAAAAAAATACACTAATATCTAAAAGGAAAACATATTACCTGTAGTGCACCTTTCCCCGGTCCACCCGGCCATACACGCACACGTGAATTGATTCTGATTATTTGAACATGTGCCACCATTCATGCACGGGTTGCTCGCGCATTCATCAATATCTGAATGAAAAAGTGACAATGCCTCAGTTGTCACGTCTCTTTAAGAGCGATCGACTATAGACTGGCTCATTGGCACGTTATTTATTATGTAGATAAAATAAAATAATGATAAAAGGAATTTGATATTCAAACATGGCACTATCACTTCAGTTAAACGTTTATTCTAATCCCTTAAAGCTCTGTGACATGCTGTACATCATAAAAGCTATTTTTATTAGACAATTTAAAGACAGTGTGATTTTGTAAAAACAAAAAACAAAATACACAAAATCAAGTCTAAAAGTTTCCCCATTGCTGTATGGACAAATGCATATCTACTAGACGCCGCTTGCAAGCGGGGTCTAATAATAATAATATCGGTCTTAGCGGTGTTTATCGGCTATTTAACACCGGTTTGGAGTTTTGATGCGTAGGAATTGACCACCACGAAGGCCATAGGCCTGAGTGGTTAATTGTTTCGCATCAAAACGACACACTTGTCTGAGGCTATTATTAACTTTTTAAGAATGGTCATATAAAAGATAACAGTCATTTAAAAAAAGCTTTACTAAGATGTTAACAGTTACCGATGTCGCAATTTGTCCCTTGCCAACCTCCGGCACATCTACACGTGTACCCGTTCTGTTCGTTGTTACAAGTTGCTCCATTCTGGCATGGATTGCTCAAGCATTCATCAATATCTGAAAAACGTGTAAAAGAATCGTTAAAAGTATGCGTCGATTTATAAATGATTTCAAATGTTATATACTCAACAAAATAAAATAGGGGTCATAAAATTATATGCATATTTAATATGAAAATATTATTTTACATTTGTTGAAGTTTATACATTAGTAAATCCATTATCTACTGACACATTTCGATGCAAAAACAAAAGTATTCCATTTAATCCATGACTTAGGTTTCATCTCTCTGTTCACGGTGTCCAAAATGTTTCTTTAATTAAGGTTATGGGTGGGGTAAAAGATTTTAAAGTGTCAAGTTTCTGTCGTAGAAATTACCTCAATAGTGAGTGTGACCTCCCCTAGCCCTGATCAATTCCTGAATACGGGTTGGAAAGCTCCTGATAAGTGTACGGATGTCAGCAAGTGGTATCAGTGCCCATTCCTGAATAAGAGCGTTGGCGAGCTCAATTCTTGTTGACGGTTGTGGAATCCGGGCTTTAACTCGCCTCTGCAGAATGTCCCATGCATGTTCCAAAGGATTAAGCTCTGAAGACCGTGCTGGCCAGTACATCCGCTCGATTCCTTGTTCATCGAGAAAAGCGTTTACGATTCTGGCGCGGTGTGCAGTGGCATTATCGTCCATAAGAATAAATTCCTGACCTACAGCACCAGCGTAAGGAACAACATATTGTGCGAGTATCTCATCCCTATAACGTTGACCGGTAACAGAGCCATTCATAAACACATGTAGGTCCGTGTGCCCATCGTAAGAGATGCCAGCCCAAACCATAACTGAGCCGCTTCCCCATTGGTCATGTTCAACTATACAACAGTCTCTAAAACGCTCATTACGTTGCCGCCAGACACGTCGCCGACCATCATGGAAGTCCAAACAGAATTTTGATTCATCTGTGAACAAAATGTGTCTAAACTTGAACGCAGCCATCAAATTCTGGCGATCACGTGCAAACGCCAATCGATTAACACGATGTCTTGGAGTGAGTGGTACACGTACAGCTGGCCTCCGAGCGCGTAAATTAGCCTCATGAAGTCTATTTCTATACGTTTGAACAGAAATATTCACATTTGTTGCCCTTGCAAAATCTCTATTCAATGAAACAGCAGAATCAAATCGCCTCCGTTTCGCCATTACTACCATTGCACGGTCGTTTCGGGCAGATGTTGCCCTCAAACGACCACTTCCTGTTCGTCTAAATGCAGATCCGGTGGCTAGGTACCTTGTCCATAACCGCTGAATGACGCTTTGATTGGTGTTGTGGGCCTGTGCCACTTGACGCTGACTTTGGCCTGCTAGCAAACGTCCGAGGGCTTGTGCAGCCTCATCTCGAGTCAGGTGCCTCCTCGGCATATTTTGTGATAAAGGTAATTAAATTTGAAGCACAGAAAACAAGAAACTGTGTTAAAACTCCAGCGGTATAAAGAATAACAATCAGGTTGGATATGATATCTTCATTTTCAATGCAATTTTTGAAGGTACATGTCTTTATGAGCGTTTTGCACGGATTTTTCGATATTTTCATGGTTATGAAATCTCGCTGCTAACAGTACATGGGTGCACAAGGTGAAAGTGATATATTTAGATTAAAATATAAAGTTATTATCAAAATACCCTAAAATATATTATTGACCCCTATTTTATTTTGTTTAGTGTATTTTACGTCAACATATAGTCTACGTCAAAGTAGGTTTCATATCCACCGACTGCATGTCAATTAAAAAAAAAAAGTCTACCATAATTTCTCTTTTTTTTTCTAAATTAAACATTGGCTAAGCTTATGGCAAAATGTTTACATAAAATTTTGAAACGTCAGTGACGTAATGACGTCAATAAACCACTTTGACGTTTGATTAATTTCTTCCCAGCTTTTAAATACTGTATATTTTATAAGCATATGAAAATGGGGATAACTTAACTTTCATTCAATGTCTTATGATAGGGTTAAAGCAGGGATCTCAGTCCAAGTGCTGAGTTGAATAATCACATCACATCCAAATTAACATGATGTACAATATACACAAACATAGTGAATATTGTATTCTGTTTTACTACTGATATTGAGTAAAAATCGTTAAAAAAAGTATGTCTATACCATACGCGTGCAGATTTCGCGGCTTCTTTGCAACGGTATTAGTTTGAGCTGAAACTGTTATAACGGTATATTGCACAATCACAAATGAAGTAATTTGCATTATACAAACATAGCTTAAAGACTTGCTAAATGTTAGTGCTTCACTATAAGCGTGTCAATGGAAGAATGCGTATTCTTTACTTTTTCGGGCATGTTATAAATATAAAATGGGTAACTCCATTACTTTATCTCGTTAAATAAAATCAGTATATACAAATATTCAATGTCTTCTATTATTTAAAGATTTTCACACCCTTTTAAATTTTTTTTTCAACTCAAGTAATTATTTATGGTGGATGATTTAAGATATATTTGAATTTATTGTCATTTAATATAAACTTTAATTCTGACTTTAAATAACTTAAAAAGATTGTTCAAATGTAAAAGTGAAAAAGTATTAAACACTGAATTCATAAAAACACGATACAGCTTATACTTATCATATATATTAGTTTATTTTATAAAATGATAATCACTACGTGACTTTAATTATTTTGTTAATTAAATTTTAAACAAGAACTGTCGGTGGACAACGACGCTCGGACTATTCGAAAAAAAAGTGTTTTATTGAGTTATAATGATTAATACCTATAGGAATACTTTAAATTATCCGAAAATGTACAAAGACTTGTTGTTAAGATGCTTTATCGAGTAAATCACTGCTTTATTATTATGAATGCATAAAATTGTCCCAAAAAGGCACAAACCCTTCAGTAGTGATGGAGATACCAGCTTAGAACCAAAAACTTAAGCAAGAATTTCTAAGTAGAAAAAGGGGCATAATTATGCATAAAGCAAATCAGAGTTATGGGACTTGTGCCAATCAAGTAAGATATTCACAGAGAACAAGTCTGGAGTTTCAATTCATTCCCTTCAGTAGTTATGGAAATACTTAACCACAGGAACGCCGACGCCGACAAATGGGTGACTGCATTAGCTCGATTATTCTGCGAATAGTCGAGCTAAAATGAATATTGATCTTCGAATTATATTTTGACAAGATATAAAATGCGTTTACGTGTAAGAACACTTCCTCGAAAGTTGGTACTTATTTTTGCTAAGAAGAAAAAAGTTTAAGTTGAAGTATTTATGATATTCAATAAAAAGAAAAGGCATTTCACCTGTTTTTACAATCTACGCCCGTCCATCCGTCCGCACACGTACACGTGAAACGATTCTGGCCATTTGTACATGTGCCACCATTCCTGCAGGGATTACTTGCGCATTCATTAATATCTATATAAAGTAAAGACATTGATCAGTCGCATTTACCACACGAGCAATACTATAGTCCGTACAACTTGCACTTAATTATTTGCAGATCTTTTTTTTACACTAACCACTTCTAGTTAAAACAGTTACGTTTGGGCTCAAATATCTTTTTCGGTTGATGATTAATCACTTGAATGACACGTTTAAGTTACGAATAATTTACCCAGTGTAGTAACCCATGTGCTAAAGATGTATGTTATATACTAACCAAGCCTACAAAGAGCCTTGTAACAGGAAAAGCAGCTGTATACTTATGACCAAGAAGATCGGATACTTATAGATCTATGTCGTAAAATATATATACATCTACATAATGTAAAACTCGTTGGCATTTTTATTCCAACTACGCATACATTAGCACGTGCAACGGTTTGTATTTATTGTGACACATGGCTCATTTTGGCAAGGGTAACTGGCTCATTTGCTTGTATCTGATTACGCCATGATTAGTATCGAGTTTCAATAGATTTGCGTTAGACTGACTGACATATGAGTAAGGAAAACAACAATACAGCCATGAAAATTATTCAGTATTGCTATATGTAATTTTCAAATATATTCATAAGAAAATAAATGGTCATTTCTTTAAAAAAAGATTTTGCTCAAACAACGAAGAATTTACCGATGTCGCAATTTGTTCCTTGCCAACCTCCGGCACATGTACACGTGTAACAGTTCTGTTCGTTATCACAGGTTGCTCCATTCTGGCATGGATTGCTCAAGCATTCATCAATATCTGAAAAACGTGTAAAAGAATCGTTAAAAGTATGCGTCGATGTATACATAATTTAAAAATACATGTAACTAGTCATTTTTAAAAAAAAGCTTTACTAAGATGTTGACATAGTTACCGATGTCGCAATTTGTCCCTTGCCAACCTCCGGCACATGTACACGTGAACCCGTTCTGTTTGTTGTTACAAGTTGCTCCATTCTGGCACGGATTGCTCAAGCACTCATCAATATCTGGAAAAAAACGTGTAAAAGAATCCTTAAATATATGCGTCGATTTATACATAATTTAAAGAAAAACGTGTAACTAGTCATTTTTTTTTTACTAAGATGTTAATATAGTTACCGATGTCGCAATTTGTTCCTTGCCAGCCGCCGGCACATGTACACGTGTACCCGTGTTCGTTGATACAAGTTGCTCCATTCTGGCACGGATTTCTCAGACATTCGTCAATATCTAATAAACATAAAAACCAAAACCCTTAGAAATATATGCGTGGGATTAAACATTTTATGTTGAATTTATTATAAGTCTATATATAGTCTTTTGTTGAATCATCCAGCATGTGAAAAATAGGTCGAAGTATGAATTTCTAACATAATTCCGTTATTTTCTCATTGAATAGAGGGAACTATCGATACAGGAATTATTTTCAAACAACAGCACAGCAAAGGCGGTACAGTATACCCAGTCTCAGCTATAATTATATGAGAAGTTAAATGATTATAATTAGATATAAAGATTTGTACGGGCGATCACCAGTTTTTTAGTTGTAATTATAAACATGTTGGATTTATTAAATGGACTTGTCAAGTTTTGAATGTGGGGCAGTCCACCAGTATAGAGCCGGTTGAGACTGCACGGATGTACAGACTGGCCAGGTGGTTTACTGGTGACAGAGGTTAACCACTAAAGGTTCCAGCAGGTAGGTGGTTAACTCCGTTCATATTGTACAAGTTATGTCTTTTTGAAAATAATACCAAAATATTGAAAAAGTACGCTAAAATCTATATTGTACTCACAGAATATTATCATGATAGCAAATGATACTCACAGACTTGGGTTGATTTTCTTTCAAAACTATTTTACTTTTCCTTTAGGTTATCAGAAAAATATCATTTTTTAACATTTAATTTACTTTACTGTAATATGTTTGTTTTTCTTGTTGTTACCCTAATTTTAATACATATTGTTTGGTCATATGTCTGTGGTCGATGCACTCAACCGGCCTGATTTACTAACCATTTGTCTACATATAAAGGCGGCGGTTTAATCAATATAATAGCAAATGGAAATAACTCTAAAATTATTAATTGCAGAGTTCTCATTCCTGTAAGATACATTCGTCCTTACAGTTATCTATCCTCGAATAAAGTTTCAAATGAGTATCTAAAACAAAGATGAAGTAAAGTTTTGAACAATGCACTACTTTTTTACAGAAATATCCACCTATTGAATTTTGATAAAGTTTATATAGAATTTCTAGTGCTGTGAAAATGAGTTTGTTATTTTGCAGTGTTTCTTACGATTATAAAAAAAACACAGTAAAATTATCTAAGTTTCAAGCAAATTCCTATAAATGCATTAAAGACTATATGTTAACTAGTGTACAAAGAGGGATAAAAAAACGAAGAAAAACATACATGATCCTTCGACAGGTATATTACTGAACAGAAGTACTGAAACATAGATCATATAAAGTTGGTAACACAGTATATTCTTCATTTTGCTGTACCTGAAACGAAATAAAAACACAATTAAAGAGACTACCACACTAAAGAACACAATTAAGTTTTACACATATGTCTCAAATGCTATAATTTTTATTTCTCAAAAACTGTTTTATTAAGGTATTTTGATACAGTTTCCGAAAAATAAATACTATTTTGCCATATAGATGAAATATTGTTTACTTTTTTTGCTCTATCATAGTGAATCACTCTTTTGTATGGTAGTCAAAATAGTTGTTTACATTTTGAAACCCTTACGGCACATTACTGCACACTGCGCACAAATCCCTTAAGTTGTAAAACATCTAATAAGCTCTATATCCATTAAACACATGTTTTTCATAATTATGTGAAGATTTTTTTTTAAATATGGACTTCTAAGACATAATGTGTCGTCATTTGTTTTGAAGATGACGTTCATGCTAAACGTTAGTAAAGAATTTTCTAAATACACGAAGGGCCAAATATTAGTCAAATACCATAGCAGAGTCATGCGATTTTACAGTGACCTCCAATTATGATACCGAAGACACTTGTGTAGTTTCAAGAAAATACCTTCAGTAATTTAATGTTGATGTAGCATACAACAAATTTAGCATGAATTTTTGAAATTCTCAAAGGACAATAATTCAGTTGAGACCCATTTCTGAGTTATGGGTCTTGGAAAGTGACCTTTATAAACGATATTGTAAGTGTAAGATTACTTTCGGTAGTGTTGCAGGCTATATTATCCGGAACTCGGCAAATTTGGGTTTTCCCCAGCTTATCCGTATGTACAAACAATTTTCACTGTTATAGCTTCACGGTGCACTACCCGTCACAATAAATTAGTCAACCTGTTCCTACGAATTTGCTTGGACCCTGCGGCTAAGACCAAGGTCACATATAGGGGTCAAAGTTCAGATAAAAAAATCATGAAGTGTATAGGACCATTTAGTTATCATTTATTGAAGGATTGTAATATATATAGTGAAAAATATAATCGATATTATTTAGTACAGGCATGGAACTTGGGCCGCTCAATCCAAATCCAACAATTTTTTTCACCAGATTTCAAAATCTTGGTACCAAATGTTTGAGATTTATTACTCTTAAAGGAAAGAAAGCGGTCATTTCAATGATTTTAGATAATGAGTAGATATGTAGTCTCGAAGTTTCCGCATGTGTAAAATAAAAGATGTGACCGCTGGGTTTTTGTAAGAATTACCCAACTTAACGGCAGTTTAAATATGGTAAAGTTAAAAAAAATGTGCATCTTCTAATATCATAAATTCTTTCTTTAGATGACTACCTAAATATACCGGACCATGCTTGATAAAACTGTCAATTAGGTTTCTTTTAATTATCTTAATATAAAATTTTCTATTTCCAGAAAGATTTTGATTAACCGGACAATAGGAATTACCGGTGTGCGTAGTAGAAAACTAATGCACATTTAACATAACAAATTTTAATAAAATTTAAAGTCATGATCCAAAATATATGCGTATATATGCGTATAATTAGGTGTAATGAATTGTTTAATATTTTCATCGCAAAATATTCCAAGAAGACAACATTTTGGCAGGAATTTAAACATCTTTTTCCCGTAAAATGGTTTGAATCTCATCTACATCTTACATGTGAATGATATGTAGATAACTAGTGGGATATATAACAATAGGAACTTATTATGCGAAAAAATAAGAACGAATCAACTCACGTTATCACGTTGGCTGTGTCGTGTGTTGGTATCCTTTGCTACGCTGTTTCGGAATCTGGAACTCCACCGGGTCACTTAATACTTTACAGAGTATATTCCTCGTGCAGAAACTATTACATAAATAAAGAAATTGATTAATTAAAGTTTTTTTTTGCAATGTACTAAAATTTCACTTACGCCAAGATTTCCATCGCAAGGCTATGGTAACTGATCAATCCAGCAAATCTTATTTATAGGCTGGTTATAAACACTCACAAAGAATAGCACGAAAAATTCGTGAGTAATGGTAATTATGCAGGGTATTTGCGAGAGCGTAGTAAGTACTACGGAGTTCCTGGAAAACGTTACGAGCCTTCAACCTGTGAGTCCCAATTATGGAACGCCATAGCTGCCTCGTGTTGTTTCATTTCGTTTTATTTTTCCCTAAAAGCGTCTTATTATGTGTAATAGAAGTGTTGGCTTGCCAACATTTTATGGGAATCTGTCTTTAGGTCAAATATTCATTTTATCTTGTCAAAACGTAGTGCTGACTTGTCTAAACACTGTCTTATTATTTCAAAACGTCATGTTGTCATGTGCAAATCCGATAATAACATGCCGAATGGAAGTCTTAATATGTTTAACATGCACGCCATCTTTTCGAATTAAGATTTCATTATGTCTGAACAAAGACTTGTTTAAATGTTGTCTTGAAATTGTCTTATCATGTGAAACAGTAGTGTTATCTTGTCGGAAGTTGGTGTCATCTTGTCCAAATGTGATCCTGGTATGTTATGACACTGTTGTATTATGTTATACTGTCGTTTTGTCTTGTCCAAATGTGATATTGACTTGTCTAAACACCGTCACATTTTGTCAGACTGACATGTCATTGTGTTCAAATTCGGTGTTATCTTGCTTAATGAATGTCTTTTATGTCAAAATAGCATGCTGTCTTGTCCATCTGTGGTAGTAATTTGTCTAGAAATTGTCTTATTATGTGAAACAGTAGTGTTATCTTGTCGGAACTGGGTGACAGTTTGTCAAACTCATATCTTATTATGTCGGCTAGTAGTGATATCTTGTTCAACCGTTATATTGACCTGGCTGAGTGCTGTCCTGTTTTATCAAACTGTTATGTTGCTTCGTATGATGTGGTGTTATTCTGTCTTATTGTGCCAAAACATCATGCTGTCTTGTCTAAAACTGTTGTCATCCTGTCTAAAAATAAACTTATTATGTGAAATACTAATGTTGACTTGCCAATAAATTTTGTTTGTTTGTGTAAACGTTATTTTATTATGTCAAACAGTATTGTTGACTTGTCGAAAGATGGTATTGACATGTCTAAACACTGTCTTTTTTTCTCAGATCGCCATGCTATTTTATCAAAACTTTATGTTAACCGGCCTAAACACCGTCTTATTATGTGAAATAATTGTGGTATCTTTACAAATTATGGTTATGAACTGTTAGAACGCTATTTTAATTTGTCAAACTGGCATGCTTTTATGTCCAAATGCAGATTCAACTTGTCTATCTTCGTCTTACTATGTCAAATAGTTATATCGTCTTGTCGAAACGTGGTGATGACTTGTCTAAAATTATTATCTTTTTGTCAAAGTGTCATTTTATTTTGTCAAGCTTAGGTGTTATTTTTACTAAACATCGTCCTTTTATGGCGAAGTATCTTTTTTCCTTTTCAACTGTGGTGTTTACTTATTGAAACACAGTATCATTATGTAATACAGTGGCGTTGACTTGCCAGTTTATGACGTTAACATGTCTAAATGCCGTCTCATTATGTCAGATAATCGTGTTATCCTGTCCAGATGTGATGTTGTCAAAATTTAGTATCACGTGACCAGAGCCCGCGCGGAGCGATAAAATATAAAGCAAAAAAGATAACGGGACAGTTTAGCAAAATTAGACAGCGCTTTCTCAAGACAGAACTAAATTTGAAGAAATTTACACAATTATTAAACATAATAAGACTGTTTCTGTGTTTTACAAGAATACATCAAATTTCGACAATAAAACACTTATAAGAAAGAGTTTAGACAAGTCATTACCACATTTCGACAAGATACCGCAATTTTTTGACTTTATAAGACTGAGTTTTAACCAGTCAAAACTGCTTTTTGACAAAATAGCATACAGTTTATCATAATAAGGAATGATTTAGCCCAGTCAACACCCCATTTCGGCAAGATAATTTGAATATTTGATAAAAAAGACAATTCAGTAGTGTACGTTGGCAAATTAACACAGTTGTTTGACACAATTAATAAGACAATGTTTAGGCATTTAAACACCGTATTTTGACAAAATAACATGGCAGTTTGATAAAATAAAGCTGTGCTTTTACAAGTCAACACCAAATTTCGACAAGAGAACACTACTGTTTCAAATGATCAGACAGTCTTTTGAAAAAACAGCTCCACAATTTGACCAAAAATCGCGACTAACTAGTACATAATATAACACATTTCAGACAAGCCAAAACGACATGTTTGACATTATAACACTACTGTTTGAAATAATAAAACAATTTTAACACAAGTCAACATCACATTTTAAAGAGATAAGACTACTGTTAGGTATAATAAGGCAATGTTTAGACAAGTCGACAAATTACAATGACATCACAACGCTTATATTTGACAAAATAAGACGCTTTCTGGGCAAGATAAAAAGAAATGTAATAACATGAGGCAGCTATGGCGTTCCATACCCAATAATATCCTTTCCAGGAATCTTGTTAAAAACCTATTGAACTGTTTCAAGATAACTGTTTATGAGGAACGTCTTGTGTAATCAGTAATCAACTGCTTCAATAAATAATTTAAGTTATGTGTACTTTGCATCAGTTGCCAATCCTTCCGTATTTCCATAATAATACTATTCCGTAAGGTGACAAAGGGGCATTATTCTGCACAAATGATTGATGATGTGACTTGCTCTTGGCTTCAAATAAGGGCTATCAGTATAATCACCGGGAATCGCATTACTGAATAGACACAATATAATCTTACAAAGGAAGTTTATGGCCGTCACATTGGCAGGGTTACGAATGATCATTGTGTACACCGGTCTTACTGATATTTGATAGACCGGTGTGTATACAATGCCGAATGATGGCTTATCAAGCAAATGTTGCTTAAAATGCGGTCTCACTTACTCCCGGCAGAGCCCAGGACCATCCCGGTAAGTTACCGGGATGATTCGGGACGATCCGGGGTGTAATTATTGTTGCGGTCACACTAACCCCGGCAGCACTACGGTAATTCCCAACTAACCACCCAGGATGCGCTCCGGATCATCCAGGCCAAACCCAGGTGAAGCTTCGGTTCATGCCTGTGCTTCCCCGGTCGTTTCCGGATGACGCAGGAACTGCCCCGGTTGACCCAGGCAGAGCCCCGGTCGATCCAGGCGGAGTCCAGGACGATCCAGGCAGAGCCCCGGTGGATTGAAGACGCGCGAAAATGATAACATTGATTTTTTAATATAATATCTATTGTTCCAGAATAGTAATTCATGATGATTTTCTGAAAAACCCTTATGGAAGACTGGATATAAGGGAAATTGGAACGGTTTTAATACAAACAAGTGCAATCATCGCAAATTGTCGTGATTCCTTTGAAATGAACCGGGCTTTGCCGGGGCTCTACCGGGATCAACCGTAGCTCCATCGTCATCCTCCGGGGCTCTGCCGGGGCTCTCCCGATATTCACCGGGGCTCTGCCAGCATTCACCGGGGCTCTGCCAGCATTCACCGGGGCTCTACCGTAGCTCTACCGGCTTTATCATACCCCGGATCATCCTCGGTTTGTGCCGGCAGAGCTACGGTGCTTCCCTGGTGTAACCCCGGTCGTTCCCGGCAGAGCTAAGGATGAAGCAGGCAAAGCTTTACTTCCCGGATCATCCCGGACCACCCCGGTGATATTAAATATTCTCTTCCATCCGGGGTCGAATGCCGGATGTTCCCGGATCATCCAGGACGTTGCCGGCAGAGTTACGGATGTACCCCGGTTGTTCCCGGTCGTTCCCGGATCACCTCGGACGTCTACCGGGCTCTGTCGGGATGTGAGACTGTAGCTTTTAATTACTTTCAGACTAGTTAGAACGAGTGCATTATCAGATTATTGGATACAACAACAATTGCATCGTTAACAAAAGACCACACGTCAATGTTTGTGGTTGAATCATTATTCAAGTAAAAGATCAGAGTAGGAATCTTTAAATGCAGTTGTGTCTAGCGAATTTTTGATGAATGGCCAAAATTTCATGACTGTACATCAAAGCACAACAAAGTAAGACATTTTGTCAAAATCTAGGTCAGCTGATATCAAAGTTCAATTTGCATCTTAATCTGTGCACTTGGTTCAAATTTCATAGCTGTACATCAAAGAACAAGACAGCGGGTCACATCATCAAAAGCTAGGTCACCTGATATCAAAGTTCAATTTTACAACTAAAACTGTGCACATGGTTGTACATCAAAGGACAAGAAAGTAGGTCACTGTCTCCTTAGGCAGGGCATTATTTTGTCCCAACGGTTTAATTGAAACAATCGTGATACAGGTCCACCAAGCAATGTTTCGTATCAAATATCTAAGATGTATAGATCTATTTAGATTGGGAAAATACGTTAATACCATTTTAATATAAGTTATGAACCATGTAAATCTTATTTTCGTAGACGCCATCTTGGTTCTTACTATATTTGGGATATTAACCATATTTGCCGCACTTGTAAACGTCCTACATTTCATTACAAAACATTTCATTCTTTATTATTTCATTCATACAAATCATTTAATAACAACAAAAATACGTTTTAAATACAGAATATAAAGATAAATCTTATTTCGTACACCCGATCTTATTTTCGCTTTACATGGAGATATGAGCTTTTTGCGTACAAAGGTATTTTCAGCTTTTTTTAAATAGTTTTTGGGCTTTTAAATTTCAATCATTTAAAGAATGCATAAATATGTAATTAACATAATTATTTAAATGAATAAATGCACTATGTTAAAAATTAATCTTATTTTCGTAGCCGCGATCTGATTTCGCGAAAGTAGCTTATTTTCGGTATCCCGATCTATACATGTAGATCTACTTATAAATCATATTTTGAAAGTAGTTGTAGATTGATCAAAATATAACATAAACTTGTAACACATTCTCCAAATTGTCAGCGAATAAGTGAATGTCTGTCTGACCCCGACCTAGGAATATATTTTTTACTTGCGTCATGTTGCGTTGGATTTTTCGACATATGCGTTAAGTGACGTATGCATAACAAATCAGTGATTTCAATCTGTAGTATATCAGTTATTCATTCAACTAAACAAATATTGATCTATTAAAATATAGTTTTGTTATGTATTTCAATATTTTACATAGATCGAGAGCTACTTAAATAATCAGCCCATAAATTCAAAAATCCTGTATGTTTTGATCAAAGTGGTAAATCACACTAAGTGAAATTATATATAATTATGTACATAATATTAATATGCAAAATAAAACAATTTTCAAACATCGAAGAATATGTAAAATATGTACTGCAAATATTTGTGCATATTATATGTAATCATTAAAATATGAAATATGTGCATTCATTTCTTATTTTAAAATTTGACTTAAACTTTATAGAAAAATAAATTTTATTACCTCCCTTTATTTACAGGAAATGTTAAATTCGTTAATATCTTTATAAATAATGCTTTTTGGAACATACAATATTGAGAAATCTTAATTTCAGCATCATATTTATGATTTAAAACTATAAAAAATTGTGTTACAGGATCTACAGGGGCTTAGCTAGAGCAATTTTAAATATACGCACAAATGTACACGCAGGAGATCAAGGGGGCCGCAAAGGCCCCCTTGCGTGTCCAGGGCAGAGCCTAGTGGGGGTTCAGAGGGCGAAACCACCGAAAGCTCCGCGGAATTAGTATTTGAAGATGATTTGATTATACAATTTCAAGTGTATTTAATATCACATAAATGTGGTTTAAATCCTAAAAAAAAGCAATTTTATTAAAGACATATTACACCCAGGGAGATACTTAACGCTGGCTTTTTCTTATTTAAATGAGAGTCCTCGATACTTCCGTTTTAGAGCTGTCGACAAAAACAAAGCTGAAAAGGTTAATAACAGTTTCTTAAACTATCCGATTTTAAAGCTTATTTTTCAAAAATCGGAGAATGTTATGCCAAGTATAACATCTTTCTCATTGTTTTGGATTTTTCTTAAAAGGGACTCCACTGCGGTTTTTTTAACATGATGGGACTGAAAATATGTTTTCCAGATAACTATACCAATTGATGTATGTTTAGACGACTAATCCTTGTGCAAAAAAACAGATTATTCTCGCACTTCCAGAATAATTATTCAAATTGTAAAAGAATGACCCAAAATGAAAAGCGTTTAAACGCTTTTCACTCAAACCGGGCTAAGAAAAGCATAAAAATACGATTTCCAATATATTTCAAAGTATATTTCTTAACTTTCTTTGCATATAGTTCTGTTTAAAGTGCCTCCGCTCATTTATGTAAGAAATTCAAATGTTATGTTTTAGGCTTTTAAACCTCAGTGGAGTATCTTTAACTATAAATTTCGCCCAAGCAATGCTACGCGAATTAACAGTTTAATGTTCAAATCAAACCGAAGGAATATGAAGAATACGTACCCAATGACCTAAGATCAAATCAAATGATCTAGATTAAAGACACTCTTTTTGAAAAACATTCAACATCTAGGAAACAATAATTTAAAATGACATTGAAATTTGCTCTTGAAAGTCATCTAATTATTGATGAAAAAAGTCATCTAATTATTGATGATCGAAGAAGTTTTTTGAAATAACACATTTTATAGATATACATATGTATAGCGATGTAGTGTAGTACATACTGATCGAAGAACCTAATACAGTGTCTATTCTAGGAGGGGGGATGGGGCGATTCACTCATAATTTTTGAGAATCCCCCCCCCCAATCTTTTTCAGAGGCAGGGGGAAAAATTTACATAGAGAGAGAAGGAAAAGATCAACATATGTAATAAATTCTCACTTTTCGATACCCCCCCCCTGGTTTTTTTAAATCCTAGAATAGACACTGCTAATATCTCAATGCATTTGGAGATTCTGTTTTACTTTTGGTATATCCATGAATTTTAATCGGCATAACCCCACAATTTCGACACATATTGTATGGCTGTGATGGCTCCATCACATTTGCGAGGGCTCTTTTGCATTGCCTATGACACGAGCACCGTAACAATTGCTCGCATTTGAATAATGTTAACACTTTATTTATTTAATCAAGCTCTGTGAAATACGTTTTGTATTCAGCAAAATGGGATGTTAGGATCATGTTCCATCCACGATAAAATTTGCTGATATTTACGGTAAAGAAATCACACCGGTTAATATTTGGTAAACGTTCCGGCAACGTTGTCTTGGGTATTACCATTTTTACTATTTTCGGTGTTTTTTTTTCCAAATTGTTGCAAGAAAAATATAATCCTTCCAAAATTCAATGTTGAAACCATTTGCAACAGACTGATTTTCAGACGCTCACTTGATGCGACATATCGAACATGTATAATATGTACGTCTCATATCCATAACTGTCAATTGGAACTTGCACACATCTTGTTATATTAATCACATTTAAATTCAGTCATTCAAATCAATTTGTTTTAATATTAAGAACGTGCCCTATTCCGCTCAAAACAAAACTTAAGTCATCACATTATAATACCACAAAGTTATATAGACATATAATATTTTCTTACATGTTGTTTTTTTTATGATATCTATCTATGACATGTCGATATTATAAAAATATATGCATTATTTTCTTTTATTCATAAAATTAAAAGAATTGCATTTTTTAAAAAAGCAAATGTATTATTTCGTAATATTTTACAGAAAGAGCTCGTAGTCAAGTAGCTATTTAATCACTGTTAAAAACGAAACAGAGTCCATATGATTTTATAAGTACCAGTACTACCTATATTACTTAAAAAACAAAGGAATAATTTTGTATAACTATGTAAAAAAAGAAAAAAGAAAGAATCTAGTACATTATAATCAGGGTCTGTCCCTGTTGTAATCAAATACAATAAATATGGTCTTTTGGCGTATATAGGCAGAGCAGGATATAAGCCTTTACTCAAAATACATTGGAATTAGAGCTAATTGATTATTCGTGATTTTACTAGGTGAATCGTAATACTTAGTGATAAATAACTTGTGAACAAAAAATGCCATGTTGACCAAGGGTCGATTTAACAAGGGAACAAGCCACTTAGATGTGCTTATGCTTATTTTTTATACATGTCTGTCTTTAACTAATATTTAACTCTTTTACAGGAATGTACATTATATATTATATATATATATATTATCTGTTATTTGTTTTATTAAATCCATGTTTTAGTTGCTTTAATATCTTACTTCCATGTACTTAAATGTGCTTATGCTTATATTTTCTTTTATAGCTGCTTTACTTTTGTTTAGTTCATATACTATTGTTTGTCGGAAAATAGCTCATGAGCTAATGTTTTCTGTTTATATGTATCCGACGTAAAATAAATTTTCTTGTATCTTGTATCTTGTATTTAACAGCTAGAGCACTGTGACCTGATCGGGACTAATTTATACCTGCATTCGGTAAAATCCGTTATTAACGGATTTATCCGGATATGCGAATTAATCTTTTGTAAATTGAGTTATGAATTTTTCAGCCGAAATTGGAAATGTTAGTTTTTTCAGTATCAATGAATAGTATTATTATAAGTTATGAATTATTATTGCAAAGTTGAGGCCAAAACTGTCTATATCGGACAATAGAGTTTTCGAACTATTTACCGGAAGAAGTAACATGTCGATGTGTTGTTAGGTCAATGTTATGGCGGATTTTATCATTGCAAAAAATTGAGAAATTGTATGGTTTCCTTTTGTTTGTAGTTGTCGGCAGTCAGCACTTATGTGTACAAGTTGAAACTTTAACCAATACCATTTGTGTCAGTGAAATTTAACTGAAAATGACAACTTTTTCCCCATTTACACCACCTATTGTGAAACGTTTACTAAGTTTGAAAAAGGGAGATTCAGAAAAAGAAGACAAGTGGAGTGAAAAGGCAGTGAAAAGTCTAGTAAAGAAATTGAAAAAGACTGGAGGCTTAGATGAACTAGAAAAGTCTGTAACACAGCAAGATTCAAGCACAAAATGTATCACTATACCCAGGTAAATTTCACATAGCCAGCTATTGACTGATGAATAGAAGCATGAGCCATACATTCTAGACAGATACTGAGGATTTTGAAATTTATCAATCATTTTAAACTATATAAAATGTGCTTTGACATTGCAACAATCTCATATCTACAAAATACTGTTATGAATCATTGCAGTTTGCATGATCTAAAAATTTAAAATTTTATGGGGTTTTTCCCCCATCCAAAAATGGGGGAAAATTTGAATAACACTTTGGGGACATGATTTCCCAAAATTATCAGACATACGAAAATAATTCATTTTTTTTTAAAGTTTAGGCTTTTTTAAACAGCTATCATCCAGTCAACTTTAAAAAATGAAATAAAAAAAATGAGTAAGTTCAAAAAAAAATTTCGCAAAAAAATTTAAAACAACCCTAGTACCGTTGTGGTGCTACACCATGGCAGAAAATTTTAAGATACGTGAAAATTAACTGAATTAAGTTGGAAAGATTGTCAGATGCGAGACTTGGCATGCATTGACTTCATTAAAATAGGCGATCTGAAAAAAAAATTTGCAAATTGAGCAATGGGGCGGCCTTGATGCAACACTAATTGAATTATTGCACAAAGCACAGGGTTAGTTCAGCCAGTCAACTGGTAAAGGTCAACTCGGCATGGGTCAATTTGGCCCTTTGGTTTATATAGAATTTATTTTAGTTCGATTGTGTAGCAAGCTATAAGCTTATAGACACAGTTTTGAATCCAGAGCTCCAGATAGCGTGCGTATAAGCGTAAAATACGCATAGAAAATCTAAAATACGCATCACTTTCAAAATTCGTGCGTCAATGTTACGCACAACAAAATGAAAATACGCTTGTATGTCAAAATTTAAGCGTAAAAGAATAGAAGTGTAAACATTTGATATTCAGATAGAGGATGTTTTGAGCATAAAAATACAATATATTTCCATTTTATTGCATTGAAAACTAAAAGTTCTGTTGTCAACAACGCATGTTAAAAACGAAAGTAGCAGGAAGTACAGAAGGGAGGTAACTCCCGTAGATCAACCTGTGAAATTATTGACAGACAATCATCGTAGGAGTTAACATAGTATTAAGTTTGTTTAGGCATCTATTGACATGCTTATGTCTCAATATAAACAAAAATATATTTTAATTTCTTTCACATTTGTTGTTGGAACAAAAAAACATGTTTTTCACCTGCAGTTTTGTACTCAATATTTCGTACCCAGACTAAAGTTACGGACAATTTTCTCTCAGACCAATACTTTTTTTTTAAGGAAAGATAAAAAATCTTGTTTATTTTTCTTTAATTCTAATTTCAACTATAATTGTTCAAACTGAAGCACATGATAAGCTACATGCCAACAGAAATAAAGAAAGAAAAATAGTGACTCCTAGAAAATATATTAATTTTAGGGCTTCCACTAGTGGAAGTTTGGGAGTCATTTACTCCTTCATTTTGGCAGTGACTTACAATATCAGAGATTTTGAAGTCTTTGACTTCCAAATTTTGAAAATGGAAGCCCTGATAATTTTGCAGTGTATCCTGAACTTGAGTTCCAGTATACTCTGGAAGTCTGACTTTACAGGGCATGTTTTGTATTGCTTCACATGAATCAGTATTTTATTTTTAAAGGTTTTTCTAAAAAATGAAAATAAACAAACAAACAAAAACAATAAGTTTAATTTGTTTATAAAAAATGCAAAATGCTTTTTTGAAAGATTTTACCCCTTAAGTTTTTCAGATTTTACAATTTACCCCTCACTCTAAATTTTGAGGGGTAAAAACCCCTTGGCCAAAAATATTATCTGGAGCTCTGTGAATCTGTACCTGGAACCAACCAGTACTGAGCAATGAGTGTAAATTTTCTTGCTCAAGGAAACAATGACTGGCCCCTGACGGGGTTTGAACGCATGCTGTTAGCGATCATTAGATTACTAGTCCGATGCGTTAACCACTCGGCCATGCCGCCACTAAAACTTGGCCCTTTATTCAAAACCTTTTAGGATATAGATAATTAGATTGATTAGTAAACAAACTTTTAAAGGAGTAAATTACTATAAAAGAATGGGAACAATAGGTATTAACAGTAAATTTCCTTTGATGCTATTCATTCAGTAAGCTCTTATGTGGCTACTTTTTAGCTCACCTGTCACAAAGTCACATGGTGAGCTTTAGTGTTTGCTTTCCGTCTGGTGTCCGTCCGTAAACTTTTACTTTAAACAACATCTCCTCATAAACCGCTAAGCCAATTTCATCCAAACTTCACAGGAATGTTCCTTTGGTAGTCAACTTTAAAATTTGTTCAAAGAATTTAATTCCATGCAGAACTCTGGTTGCCATGGCAACCGGAAGAAAAAGCTGAAAAAATCTTCTTTTAAAAATCATAAGAGCTAGAGCTTAAATATTTGGCATGAAACATCATCTAGTCAGTGTCTACCAAGTTGTTCAAATAAAAGCCCTGGGGTCAAAATTGGCCCACCCCGGGGGTCATTGTTTTTCCCTTGTTGTATATAGTAAAAACTTAAAAAATCTTCTTTTAAAAAACCCAAATAGCTAGAGCTTAGATATTAAGCATGAAACATCTTCTAGTGGAGGTCTACCAAGTTTGTTCAAATAAAAGCCCTGGGGTCAAAATTGGCCCCACCCTGGGGTCATTGTTTTTCCCTTGATGTATAAAGTAAACACTTAAAAATCTTCTTTTAAAAAACCCAAAGAGCTAGAGCTAAGATATTTTAGCATGAAACATCTTTTAATGAGTGTCTACCAAGTTTGTTCAAATAAGGGCCTTGGTGTAAAAATTGGCCCCGCCCCAAGGTCATTGAGTTTCCTTAAATGTGTAGAGTAAAAACTTAAAAATTCTTCTTTAAAAAAAACAAAAAGAGAGAGTTATGTTCAAATAAATATCTCCTGGGTTAAATTGTTCCAATAAACCCAGGGGCCTTTTTCTGGCAGGGGGGTGGGGTCTTGTTATCATCCCTATTGTTCTGTTAAAACTTTAATAAAAAAAGTAGAGAACCAAGAGTAGACCCCTTAAATACCAAAAACTTTTTGGCTGTCTACGTTTTTTCAATAAAATGAGTTAAAAGTCAGAAAAAAAGATAAGGTCTAATGTCTATCCTTATTTGGAATTGTTTTAAACTTTTTAAAAAAAATTTCCTGAATTGTTTATCTGTGCGTAGATTTAACCAAAATTAACGTCTTGTACATTCGTTGTTTTGGACTAATTATATCGATATGCATGATATCCGAATATTCCCGAATCAATGCCAACTAATCAACGGTCTCCGGTCTTTGACGGTCCCGGTCTCCAAAGACCGACTAAGCATGAGAACAGCGATTTGTCTACTCAGGTTTGACGGTCTTTACAGACCGGCAGAGACCGTTTTTTTGCGGAGACCGTCAATAAGTAGGTCCCAGCTGTATCAATAGACGCTTTGAAAAGCAATAATGGCGTCATACAGAAGGGAAAATGATTTGAAACAAAACAGTCGCAAATAATAAAAAATCAGTCAGAAAACGAACTTGTTTAAAAATATTATGGAATATAACATGAGCATTTTATACAAAATTAAAACAATTGTGAAAAGTTCTAGTAAAACTGTTAATCAAAACAGTTACGATATCTAAATTTAATTTTATTGATATTGAAACCATAAAATTCATATCTTCATAATTGAATACCCAATTGATCTTGAAATCGAAGAGTATCGAGTTTTTGAATACCCAATTAAATGGAGCCAATACCCAATTCCAAAGGAAACGATGGAGTAATACTCAATTCACTTTTAAAGCTTATCTGTTGCTCTGCTATATACAGGTGTGCGGTCTCATGCCATCATGGCCCTCTTGTTCTGTTAAGTGGCTTAAAGTACAAAAGAGAGAACAAAAGATTAGCCACTTAAATACCAAACTTTTGGCATGTCTGGTTGTCAGTAGACTTATGAAGTTAGAAGTCAGAAAAAATGTAAATGTCTAAATTCTATACTTATTTGATTGTAAACTTTTTAAAAAGAAATTTCCTGATGTTTTAATCTGTGTGTACAATGTTAAAATACACCATCTTGTAGCATGCTATTCCACCCTATACTACTAGATGTACTATGCATCTTCATCCAGTTGAACACAAGCTCAGCGCCCATTATAAATTGGTCATATCAAGGCAAATGACCAATGCTTTAATTAATATAATTATGTGCAGTACTAAAGATAGTTCCGCCTGTCAAGTTGTTTTGGTAAAAAATGGACACATTTATCATTAGGTCTGGTTCTGCAGAGAACTTGAACAGCTCAAAATCAAATGACTGCAATATATGCACAGTGACAGGTGTTTTTAAAGATAGCTGGTTTACCGATTTTACCTGGCTCTAAAAAGAAAGACGATAATTTTGATCCTGCAAACCAGTCAATTATCATGGTAGAATATTAGATATTGCAGTTAGAGAAATTAATTTTTTTTTTTTTTCGCTTTGTTGGAAAAAATATTTAGGCAGCTTATAGTGATGATTGGTATGTTATAACTGACAGATTCAAAGATTGTGTTTAATGGTTTATAATACAATGTATATAGGTATCCAGTAGAGCAACAGATGTAAGTGTATTGTTCACATTTCATTACCTGATCTCTTTATAGAGTTGTCTTTCTGCTTATATAAGTAATTATAAATTATGACCTGTATTGAGTATATAACTGTACAAGGTTAACTTTTATTAACTTTTGTCAAGAATATTGGAAACCAAGGTAAGACACCAAGATAAAACCGCATAATTATCGTCTCTCCATCCAATCCAATCGTTAGCCACATTAATGGGATAACTATTAGGTGTACTGTTATCAAAATAATAATAATAAGTAGAGAGAATGGTCATTGTAAGTAGGTGACCTGTTGTTATTCCATTGTCAAGACTTATTACAAGTTTGCTGTTTATTTTAACTTGTTTCTAGTGATAATAGGCCAGCAAAATGAATATTAAGGCCCTGATACATTTTAGGGTGGATTATCAATTTCCGACCTGTCTCTGATGTTTATTTTTGTATTTAATACACTTGATATATCTAACAGTAACACTATTTTTAATAAAGTTGACATTTCTGGCAGTCTCTGTACTTTTCATTAACTTATACACAGTTGCCTCCCTTATGTGTATACAATGTCCACTAGAACTGACTAGAATTGTATTTTTTACTATAAATTCCAATAAAGCTGTACAATTTAGCTGAAGTTGTAATAATAAAATCAAGTGATCCTTGCTTAAAACCTACTTTCACTTTACAGCGAGCTGTTTTGATGACGTAAAATGTGACATCATTGTAACAGTTTTTGTACATGCTCCAGCGGCACTGAATTAATGGTTTATGAAGTTTTAATCTGAGCGATCGAAGCTAATGCTATCAAGTCCTCATAAATTAATTCACATGACCAGATCATAATATTTTGGCAAATCATAGTTGAATATTTGATTAGTATTTACATATATAGTAACAAGTGTATGAATGGAAATAATTATGTAGGTCCATTTTGATTCCTTGTTAATTTAGAAATATAGAGAAGTTTAATGATAGACAACTTTGTATTAGGGATTTGGTATAGTAAGTTAATAAAGTTCACCAGTATTGCTTGTTCATTTTTTTCTGACCACAGTTATTGTTCATATTAATTAACTGTATAAAATACTTTTAAAAAACAGTTGAAAAAAACAATGTAAAAAAACCTGACACTGGGTCTGTTGTTGAAAAATAGAAACTGGGAACCAGACTGAAAAATTTTCTTTTCCATCATCATCAATGTTTGCATTGTGGTCATGTTCTATAGTTAAGTACTGGTACTGAAGTAATAAAATACAGTTATACCCAGATTCTGTTTTTGTAACAATTGCAAGAAGGTGCATGTTACTTGTTATGATTTATGTTAAAAGTTAGCTTTCACTATTTTGTTTGCATGTCAGTTATTTGTTATTTGATTATTAACACTTATCTTTGTTGATTTAACATTGATTAGACTAAATGTTATTATGTGCATATTTTATAATTATAATTGGAATAAAAAATTACGGATAAAATTGTATTTATTAGAAATCTTTTCTTCATAAAGTTAGATTGCTCATGTCATCATCTTAGTTACATAGATTTTTAAACCAAATCGATGACTTGTCTAACACCTAATTTTTATAAAACTTATTTTATTAATAAATACTAAAATTAAGTTAGAAAACTTTGTTTGATAAAGAATTTCAATATAAAATCAGCTGTGTTTCAACCAAAAGTGCAGTCCAGCTTCAGTCTGGCATATACAGAGTTTATATAGGTTTTTTCCTTATTGAAGGGAGATAAATCCAGCAATTACTTTTTCACACTGGTTATGACAATTTGTCTGACCTTTGTCAACACTGTAAATCTATCTGTCTACCAATGTATATATACCTTTTTTTTAATGGAATATTCCTTGAATGCATGTCCTCTACTTTTGAATGGAGTAGAATGGAGTCAAGGTTACAGGTGCCAAACTCCTCACAGCGGTTACGTCACGCTTTGCTACTTTAACCACTGCCACCACTGAAATCACGTGATGATAGTTGTATCATGTGACAAAAACATGGCGGCCAGTTTCAGAACGCCAGGGATCCCATATCAAATTGGCAGATTTATAATTACATCCTTACCAGACAAAATAAGTTCAAGACACACAATTTGTTATCACTTTAAAACAAGTGCCGGATAAAATTTATTGTGCAATCGTTCAATATCTGTTTATATTCTACCATTGTTTACTATGCATACGGTGTCACAGTGAAAATATCTTTCGTTATGTTTACAAAATAATTTTTATACGTATATTTTTTTACTTTCTTGTACATTAAGCATAACTATTTAACGAAAGAAAACTAAAATGATATAAAGTATTCTATTTTTAAATTAAAAGTGAAAAAAATATATCCGGCTATATTCGACCGAATTTACTTGTGGTGGCAGTGGTTACTGTACAGATCAGGGGAAGTTACCGCTGCGAGGAGTTTGTACAGGTGCTATAGGTTTTTACTTTTTTTGCTCATATTGCCTTGATTTATTGATAGTGAGCAGGTATATACCATATTGATAGTGAGCAGGTATATACCATATTGATAGTGAGCAGGTATATACCATGTTGGTAGTGAGCAGGTATATACCATATAAATAGTGAGCAGGTATATACCATGTTGATAGTGAGCAGGTATATACCATATAAATAGTGAGCAGGTATATACAATATTGATAGTGAGCAGGTATATACATTACCATATAGATAGTGAGCAGGTATATACCATATAAATAGTGAGCAGGTATATACCATGTTGATAGTGAGCAGGTATATACCATATTGATAGTGAGCAGGTATATACAATATTGATAATGAGCAGGTACCGTATATACCATATTGATAGTGAGCAGGTATATACCATGTTGATAGTGAGCAGGTATATACAATATTGATAATGAGCAGGTACCGTATATACCATATTGATAGTGAGCAGGTATATACAATATTGATAATGAGCAGGTACCGTATATACCATATTGATAGTGAGCAGGTATATACCATGTTGATAGTGAGCAGGTATATACCATATTGAAAGTGAGCAGGTATATACAATATTGATAATGAGCAGGTACCGTATATACCATATTGATAGTGAGCAGGTATATACCATATTGATAGTGAGCAGGTATATACCATATTGATAGTGAGCAGGTATATACAATGTTGATAGTGAGCAGGTATATACCATATTGATAGTGAGCAGGTACCGTATATACCATGGGTTATAAACATACATCAGCTAGTCTTCTATTTAACTGTGATCAGTGAGTGGCCCTTCCATAGTTTACTTAATATGGTCAGTGTCAGAGTGATCCTTCCTTTGTGTAATTAATAAGATGGTCAGTGAGTGGCCCTTCCTTAGTTTACTTAATATGGTCAGTGTCAGAGTGATCCTTCCTTTATGTAATTAATAAGATGGTCAGTGAGTGGCCCTTCCTTAGTTTACTTAATATGGTCAGTGTCAGAGTAATCCTTCCTTTGTGTAATTAATAAGATGGTCAGTGAGTGGCCCTTCCTTAGTTTACTTAATATGGTCAGTGTCAGAGTAATCCTTCCTTTGTGTAATTAATAAGATGGTCAATGAGTGGTCCTTCCTTAGTGTAATTAATAAGATGGTCAATGAGTGGTCCTTCCTTAGTGTAATTAATAAGATGGTCAATGAGTGGTCCTTCCTTAGTGTAATTAATAAGTTGGTCAATGAGTGGTCCTTCCTTAGTGTAATTAATAAGATGGTCAATGAGTTGTCATAAGTTTAAGTGGGGAGATCATTGAGTGGTAGTTGTGAACTTGTCAGTGACTCAGGGATTATTTTTGCCTAAGTCAGAAATGAAACTGTTAACAAGACACATTCAGGTAAGAGCCTCATGTTCAAAATGAATTCAGGTAAGAGCCTCATGTTCAAAATGAATTGAAGATATAATGTTTCATAATTTAGTGAGTTTTATTTATTTATAGGTGCTGTGTTGTTTTCATTAAAATTTTTGTTCCTTATTGTCTTCCAAACAAAATTTACTAAGTAAAGATTGCATTTTCCTAAACCACATTTTAAAACTTGTAATAATACTTTGTACAGTCTTTTATACATATATGGCAATTTTATTTTAAATATCTATTTCAAAATTACCTTCATTATTGGCTCTTTCACCCTCTTATATTACAAAAAAAAGCAATTTACGACTATCCCTGCTAGTCTGTCATATATCTTTATTAGTTTTTTTTTTCAAAGGCAGACACCAGTATGTAGTTTTCTTAATGCCGTCTCTAGTCGTTATTTAAATGTTGAGATTTTAGTTCAATAAAGGTTCAGATATATGCTGTGGAAGCAGCAGGGATAGAGGCTGAAGTTTGTTTTTTGCAAGGCGTGACAGCAGAATGTATGTCTGCTAGAAGTTTAGATCTACATTGAAGATATATCGATTTCATGTCACTTGAGATTTCCAAGGAAATTATTTTAGTCTAGTATTATTTAAGATTCCCAACTGTGTGCTTCTAGTACAGTTTTTGTTGGTTGGTTTTTATTTTGTTTGAATATTCTTGTTTTTTTTGTTGTTATTTTTTTTGCAATATTTTTTTACATTATTTTGTCAATGTTTTCATAAGAAGTTATGAAGTTATGTTTGATATGAAGTTATGGTTTTATTGCCTTAAGTGTGTTTAAGTTACTTTGCGCTTTCACATTGATGTAATCATTAGATGAGTGCAGGTGCCCAATAATTCTTTACACCATTAGATGAGTGCAGGTGTCCAATAAAACTTTACACCAATAGATGAGTGCAGGTGTCCAATAATTCTTTACACCATTAGATGAGTGCAGGTGTCCAATAAAACCTTACACCATTAGATGAGTGCAGGTGTCCAATTATACTTTACACCAATAGATGAGTGCAGGTGTCCAATAATTCTTTACACCATTAGATGAGTGCAGGTGCCCGATACTACCTTACACCATTAGATGAGTGCAGAAGCCCAATAATACTTTACACCATTAGATGAGTGCAGGTGCCCAATAATACTTTACACCATTAGATGAGTGCAGGTGTCCAATAAAACCTTACACCATTAGATGAGTGCAGAAGCCCAATAATACTTTACACCAATAGATGAGTGCAGGTGTCCAATAATACTTTACACCAATAGATGAGTGCAGGTGTCCAATAATTCTTTACACCATTAGATGAGTGCAGGTGTCCAATAAAACCTTACACCATTAGATGAGTGCAGGTGTCCAATAATACTTTACACCAATAGATGAGTGCAGGTGTCCAATAATTCTTTACACCATTAGAAGAGTGCAGGTGCCCGATAATACCTTACACCATTAGATGAGTGCAGAAGCCCAATAATACTTTACACCAATAGATGAGTGCAGGTGTCCAATAATTCTTTACACCATTAGATGAGTGCAGGTGTCCAATAAAACCTTACACCATTAGATGAGTGCAGAAGCCCAATAATACTTTACACCATTAGATGAGTGCAGGTGCCCAATAATACTTTACACCAATAGATGAGTGCAGGTGTCCAATAATTCTTTACACCATTAGATGAGTGCAGGTGCCCAATAATTATTTACACCATTAGATGAGTGCAGGTGCCCAATAATTATTTACACCATTAGATGAGTGCAGGTGCCCAATAATACTTTACACCATTAGATGAGTGCAGGTGCCAGATAATTCTTTACACCATTAGAAAGTGCAGGTTTCCGATAATACCTTGCACCATTAGAGAGTGCAGGCGCCCCATAATACCTTACATCATTAGAGAGTGCAGGCGCCCCATAATTCTTTACACCATGAGATGAGTGCAGGCGCCCCATAATACCTTACATCATTAGAGAGTGCAGGTGTCCAATAATTCTTAATAATAATAATAGTAATAATAATAACTTTATTTACCCAAGGTAACACATTAAGACATATACAGATTGCAACATCTTATTTACAATGCGGCCTTCTAAAATAAAAATAAAAACACACACACAAAAGAACACATATCAATCAAAGAAAATATAACATGTAAAAAGAAATGATTAAATGGTTATCACAATTTTAACATATATTAACACATATACTGAACATTCATACAATTCATTTTATTTATCATTAAACATAATACTTCCATCAGTGCATCATTTTAATCTGCAATTTAAAAAGTAAAATTAACTTACAAAATTAACACAGTCAAAAAACTTGAAACTAAGACAGACACCCATTATTAGAAAACATAATAATAAAAAAACACATGTATGAATGTAAAGAGCGTATCCTGTTAGATGAGCACCATTAGATGAGTGCAGGTGTCCAATTATACTTTACACCATTAGAGAGTGCAGGCGCCCCATAATTCTTTACACCATGAGATGAGTGCAGGCGCCCCATAATACCTTACATCATTAGAGAGTGCAGGTGTCCAATAATTCTTTACACCATTAGAGAGTGCAGGCGCCCCATAATTCTTTACACCATGAGATGAGTGCAGGCGCCCCATAATACCTTACATCATTAGAGAGTGCAGGTGTCCAATAATTCTTTACACCATTAGATGAGTGCAGGTGTCCAATTATACTTTACACCATTAGAGAGTGCAGGCGCCCAATAATACTTACTATAAATGAGTGCAGGTGCCCAAACATACTTAAAACAATTAGATGAGTAATACAGGTGCTAAATAATACTTTACACCATTATATGAGTGCAGGAGCCCAATAATACCTTATACCATTAGATGAGTGCAGGTAGTGCAGGTGCTCTCAATTAGATGTGTGCAGGAGCCCAATAATACTGTATTACCTTATAGTTATACCATTAGATAAGTGCAGGTGCCCCATAAAACCTTACACTATTAGATGAGTGCAGGTGCCCAATAATACTTTACACCATTAGAAGAGTGCAGGTGCCCAATAAATGAGTGCAGGTGCTCAATAATACTCAATAATTAGATGTGTGCAGGTGCCTGATATTGTTTAGCTTGGTTTCATTTTGTTCTGACTAGTTCTGTTTTATGGACAGTTAAGTTAACTTATGCATCAGAATGTACTGAGTATTACATAATGATAACTCTTTTTACACTTGCAGAATTTATATATTTGGCAAAGAAAAAGTAAACTTTAAATTTTCTCAAATATATAAGAGCCAACCAATTTGAACAATCCCATAGTATTGTATCATGCAATACCCAAACAGAAAGTTAACTGTTAAGTTAAAATGCTATGAATGAATCTTCCTGATATTATTGTATATATCATCAGCTGTATGTGGTGTGGTCTATATCTAGGCCAAAAAAGTAGTTCCTAGACAGTCTATGACATGGTGACCTCCCTTGAACTCAGCTGTTTGGGTCAGGTGTAATATATCAACCGGCAAGAACTAGGTCAGCAGTTGTTTACTTGTGAGAAAGTTTATTGATTAAGTAATCTTTTTAATTAAGGGAGGGGAAAAGGATTTAAAGAGGCATTTTATACAAGATTGAATGTGAAATAGTGGAGAAATATTGTGATTGATAAAGGTATAATGGGAAAGATTGTTTATATGAAAATGATTTCTACATGTGTACCATCAAGATAGTAATAAATAGTGTCACACATTCTCTACCTGATCAAATTATGAAGAAATATATCGGGCATCAGTAACAGCTCCTGTAGTTACTAGGAAAATATTTAATTTATATGTCCAAAATAATTAACTTGGTTTGTATTTGGAAATGTAGATTTGTTTAAAAAAAAATTTTTTTTTTTTAATGTTATGTATGCAGTTCTGTTGGTATCGTCATCAAGTATTTATTAGATATAACTGCAAATCGGCTCTTACTCGGCAGTAATTAGTGTAGCCGCTATTTCATTAAGAAACCAGTGCTGATATTGAAAATTGTGATTGGCATATTTTAATTAGCCAGGTCAGGTGTTTCTAAAAAGGCTGATAACACCGTAGCAATGTGAGGATACATTCAAATTTATTACATAGATAATGCACGTGGAGCTCAGCTCGCAGAGACAAATGTGAACACAGTAACTTTTTGATATATTTTAAACTCTATGAAAAATGTCAATTATTAATTTATTTTCTAGAAAAAGTAAACAAAACATTATTTTGTTTCATATGACAGGAATGAATTGCATTAACAATCCTAGGTATTGTTGAAAACTCATTGTTTTACATGCCAGATTAAGTAATATGACCCCATCCTTGTTTGTACGTGACTGTCGGAGAATAATAATGTTATGCTTAATTAAAGAGGTGACACTTTCTATATTTTTATCTGATATCGAGTTGTAAGAGCCGATTTGCAGTTATATGGGTAAGAGTTCGATAAGACTCCCTACGGTCGTCTTAATACGAACTCTTACCCATACATAACTAATTTATCAGTTTCTGAATATGTCTTATGTACATGTAATATGCAAATTATATTATAGATTCAGAAAAGACTTGCATCGATCTAGAAAAGACTTCCTTGCATTGAAGTAGAAAATTTGGATATGCCAATTAACTCAATGAAAGAAATTTAGATTTCCCAAAGTTAAATTGTCAGCCGATATTTGTAATGTTTAACAATGTTTTATGTGTATAATACTTAACATTGAAAGAGATTAATTTTAACTTGTGATGAATGGTTAGAAGTTATCTTATACTGGAACTGATTAAAGAGACTGGTCATAAAAGAAAACATGATGGTGACCCCATTCATAATGATGGTTTGACCAATTTAAACTTCATTGACTGATGTTAGTGATCCAGTTATGTTATTACTGAAATTTCCATGGGCTCATTACAGCTTGACCCAAACTTCCATGGCTTGATAATGGTGATTCCATTACAGCTTGACCCAAACTTCCATCTATTGATAATGGTGACCCCATTATAGCTTGACCCAAACTTCCATCTATTGATAATGGTGACCCCATTATAGCTTGACCCAAACTTCCATCTATTGATAATGGTGACCCCATTACAGCTTGACCCAAACTTCCATGGCTTGATAATGGTGATTCATTACAGCTTGATCCAAACATCCATCGCTTGATATACAGCTTGACACAAACTTCCATGGCTTGATAATGGTGATTCCATTACAGCTTGACACAAACTTCCATGGCTTGATAATGCCAATGGTGATTCCATTACAACTTGGTCCAAACTTCCATGGCTTGATAATGGTGACCCCATTACAGCTTGACCCAAACTACCATGGCTTGATAATGTTGATCCCATAACAGCTTGACCCAAACTACCATGGCTTGATAATGGTGATATTACAGCTTGACCTAAACTACCATGGCTTGATAATGGTGATATTACAGCTTGATCCAAACTTTCATGGATTGATAATGGTGATTCCATTACAGCTTGACCCAAACTTCCATGGCTTGATAATGGTGATTTTATTATAATATTAAAGCTTGACCCAAACGTCCATGGCTAAATGATAATGGTTATTTAGTTACAGCTTGACCCAAACTTCCATGTGTTGATAATAATTGTACATTTTCAAAATACATAAAAGAATGCCATGGAGAAGAAATTATAAAAAAAAAGTGGGGAAGAGTTAGAGGAATGGTCAGAATGTTTAAATATTTTGTGAATATTTCGACAAATAAACTCCAATCATAATAAATATACATGTACATAAAAATTATGATAAAGACATGATTATTAAATTTAAGTGTAAAAGTATTGATATTTTTGTACCTATAAGTCCAGGGATTTTTTTGGCCTTATTTTATAGCCGATATTCGGTCATATTCCCAATCGAAAATAGTATATTATTTTCCCAATCCACAGGAAAAAATTCCCAATTGAAAGTTACAAAATAAAAATATTTAATAACAAATTCTAAAATCTTAGAAAATAAGGACTTCTTCACTGTTATGGTGTTTAATAGTTTGAAGATGCCTTCCTAGACAGTTATTCTTTGCATTCATTTAATCACTGCAAAATTTAAGTCATGCAATTTTTCCCAAATTTTAACAAAACATCGCTGAAATTCCAATTTCCATGGGTATGGGTCATGTTCCCAAAATCCTGGAAAAAAACCCTGAAGTCTATAACATCTTTTTATGTCTTGCAAAAGATCAGTAGAAGAGAACTTAAAAGCTAGACAGTCATATAACATCCATTTCAAGATGATGCAAGTCCTTTTTAGAATTCCTTTGTTTAGAGTATAGTTAAACACTAGCCTATACATGTATGTATATTTTGTATATTTTTTCAGGTCATTAGATGGTCGGTTACAAGTGTCGCATCGGAAGGGTCTTCCTCATGTTATATATTGCAGACTCTGGCGTTGGCCCGACCTACAATCTCATCAAGAACTTAGGGCCATTGAGACATGTGAATATGCATTTCATTTAAAACGGGACGAAGTCTGTGTTAACCCTTACCATTACACACGTGTTGATATGCCAGAAGGTTTAGTTGAGAATGGGGACAGCAACTCTTTATTAAGTGAGTAACTTATAATGTTGCTCGAATATTTAATGGTGTAATGTTATAAAAGTAAAAAGTTTACTCTTTATAGATACCATTTTTTACAGCATCTTGATTATTTTATTGATCGTAGTTGGTAATTAACACAGATACATACGTTTATTTCAATATACGATTGGTAGACATGGCACATCATAAAACATAGTACACAAAACAGAACAAAAAAGGTGAGTCAAACAACATTATAGATGAAGGATTAACAAACAAAAAAAATTCATTGCAGTCATTGCATTGATATACATTGTAGTGTTGTGTAACATAGAACAATTTTTGTCACAGATTTAATTTGTCACATAAAAAGAGCCCTGTGCAAAAATGCAGGACATGTATACAAGTGTAAACCACTTATAATCATAATTTGAATTTGTTGCCAAAAAGGAAACAAAAAAAGGGTAGGCTCAGAACAAAAAAAGGAAAACTTCAAGGAAAAAAGAAAAAAAAAGAAGAAAATTCTAAATATGACTGTAATCATATAAGAATAATTGAGGTGTGTCTGTGTCCAGCATTGATCACTTAAGATCAGATGAGGATTCATTATCTTCCATATTTGGTAGGTATATAATTGCAACTATTTACTCTACTATACCTATAATCAAAGCACAGAAGGCGCTGAATTTGTTTGGGTCTCAGAATGTCGGAAAGGTGAAGGTTGTGAGATTATAAAGCAATTTGTTTTTGTATAGTGCCACCAATGCTTTCTAGTGTTTTAATTGTAGTAAATTGGCTATAAGACTTATTGCAACACTGATATTCAATCCTATGTTTATTTGACTTAAACAATTTGAAATAAAATGAGTTGCCTTAACTGGGATTTGAACTCCAGACCTCTCGCTTCCTAAGCGAGCGCATAAACCCCTCGGCCACGGTGAATTTATATGTTAACGGCCTGAAGAAAAAAAATATTCTAAATTAGGTTTTGTAACGACGCTGCATGCATGTAACTGTTGTTTAACACAGATGTAAATAATCATTGAGCTTACTATAAGCATGTATATCTAAAAAGAATAAAACAATAATAGAAATCTTCGTCCATTCGGGAATTATTTTGCTTGAAAATTAATGCGCCTGTCATTTCACCATTTTTACGCAGTGATCTCCCCTGAATTTTTCGGCGTAAGTGTAGATATAAAGGGAAGTAACCGCTTCAAAAAAGCGGACTACTTTCGGCATTTGCAATTAACAGCATTAGAGTCTGAAATTTCGCTACCATTATTTGTTTGGTCTGACGACCCAAACAAATAAAAACAGAACAATGCAAGTATATGTTTATGCCCCTTTTTATCAAATTTTCTGTGAAATTATATATCTCCATGAAATTAACTATTTAACTGAATGTGTTCATGTTTTGCATGTGCACATATGTAATATCAAAACACTGGTCAAGTTGCATTTTTATTGCAATCAACTACAGATTTCAATCTTGATTAAATTTTTTAAATCAAAATAAACAAGAGATCAGGACACATATACTTTTATTAAACTAAAATGAAATGTCTCTAAAAAAAGCACATAAATTCTTTTCTTAGTATGTTCATTATTCAAATATGAGAGAAAATAGTCATTAATATTATATTAAAAGATTTTTTTTTTTTTCAATTTGAATTCATTTCATCTGATGGTGAAGATATGTTTTATATATCTGTAAACAGACACTGAAAGTAATTTTAATCAAATATATATTTAATTAAAAGAATTCAGATTAGTCTGAGGGCTCTTCGTTGGTAATTTAACACCAACATTTGAATTTTGTTATGTAGCCTTTTAATATTACATATAAGAACATGTCATCTGGTGTCAGATATATGAACATGTTATCTGGTGCCAGATATAGGAACATGTCATCTGGTGTCAGATATATGAACATGTTATCTGGTGCCAGATATAGGAACATGTCATTTGGTGTCAGATATATGAACATGTTATCTGGTGTCAGATATAGGAACATGTCATCTGGTGTCAGATATAGGAACATGTCATCTGGTGTCAGATATAGGAACATGTCATCTGGTGTCAGATATAGGAACATGTCATTTGGTGTCAGATATAGGAACATGTCATCTGATGTCAGATATAGGAACATGTCATCTGGTGTCAGATATAGGAACATGCCATCTGATGTAAGATATAGGAACATGTCATTTGGTGTAAGATATAGGAACATGTCATCTGATGTCAGATATATGAACATGTCATCTGGTGTAAGATATAGGAACATGTCATTTGGTGTAAGATATAGGAACATGTCATCTGATGTCAGATATATGAACATGTCATCTGGTGTCAGATATAGGAACATGCCATCTGATGTAAGATATAGGAACATGCCAATTGGTGTCAGATATAGGAACATGTCATCTGGTGTCAGATCTAGGAACATGTCATCTGGTGTCAGATATAGGAACATGTCATCTGGTGTCAGATATAGGAATGTTTCAGTGTTCAGATGCTCTGTTACAAGAACAAGAGCATAAAGCTAAACACTTAGCTAACTCAGAGATGAGCTTTTGTCATGGCAGTGTGAGCATTGTTGTTAATATCCACAATTTCTTTACACAACATCTCTTCTTTAACCATTTGATGGATTTTGATCAAATTTCACAGAAATAATCCTCAGGTAGTCCTCTACAATAGTTAACTACACATTTCTGTCTTATCTTGTGAAAGTACAATGCCAAGAACTTAAATATTTAGCATGTAGCAATGCCTGTTTGCCTGTACAAAACTGGTATTAATCCTGCCTCTGGGTCACTTGATTTATAAATTTTGAAATATAGGAAATGCATAACTTAATGTGTAAAACTTATACATCGCCCTGAGAGTAAGCCTTAAATATTTTGCATGTAGCATCAATTTGTTCTACAAAAGTTATATTAATCATGACGTTCAGGTCAAAATTGACCCTAACCAGGGTCTTTCAAATAGACCTGACTGTCATGATTAATTATAACTTTTGTAGAACGAATTGATGCTACATGCAAAATATTTAATATTATCACACACAGAAATACATACAAAGACTGTAAGTACATGACTTTGTAATTAACACTTGTAATACAAGTTGATCAGCAATCATCATCATGTATATATGGAGAAGTTAGCCACTAAGTTAGTACTGGCATAGGATCATGTAATACTTGTTCCTTAACGGTCTGCAGGTTTAGATAGTAATCTGGTTAATGACTGAAATAAACTTTGAACAAGCTAAACATTCAAATGATTTTTTTTTCAGCCTTACCACCAGTGATGGTACCTAGAAGTACAGAAATACCAAATAAATTACCAGAGCTGGAGAATTACGCCACAACTGTACCAGAAAACACAGAATTTCCCACAGGCCTTAGTGAAAACTTTTCAATACCAGGTATGTTTATAGCAAAAAAAGATTGTAAGAAGCCCAGTGGTGTTTCTAAAGATCATAGAGGGGCACTGGTGGCTTCAAATGTTAAACATGGAAATCATTGTATCTTTTTGACATAAAGGGACACAGGAAATCTTTGTTCACAAGTTAAACTGAGAAATCAACGTATTATCTTAACAATATGTGGCACAGGAAAGTCACAAGTTAAACTGGGAAATCACTGTATTGTCTTAACAAAATTGGGGCACAGGAAAATCACAAGTTAAACTGGGAAATCACTGTATTGTCTTAACAATATGGGGCACAGGGAAGTCACAAGTTAAACTGGGAAATCACTGTAGTGTCTTAACAATTTGGGGCACAGGAAAGTCACAAGTTAAACTGGGAAATCACTGTATTATTTTAACAATATGGGGCACAGGAAAGTCACAAATTAAACTGGGAAATCACTGTATTATCTTAACAATATGGGGCACTGGAAAGTCACAAGTTAAACTGGGAAATCACTGTATTGTCTTAACAATATGGGGCACAGGAAAGTCACAAGTTAAACTGGGAAATCACTGTATTGTCTGAACAATATGGGACATAGGAAAGTCACAAGTTAAACTGGGAAATCACTGTATTGTCTTAACAATTTGGGGCACAGGAAAGTCACAAGTTAAACTGGGAAATCACTGTATTATTTTAACAATATGGGGCACAGGAAAGTCACAAGTTAAACTGGGAAATCACTGTATTGTCTGAACAATATGGGACACAGGAAAGTCACAAGTTAAACTGGGAAATCACTGTAGTGTCTTAACAAAATTGGGGCACAGGAAAATCACAAGTTAAACTGGGAAATCACTGTATTGTTTAACAATATGGGCACAGGGAAGTCACAAGTTAAACTGGGAAATCACTGTAGTGTCTTAACAATATGGGACACAGGAAAGTCACAAGTTAAACTGGGAAATCACTGTATTGTCTTAACAATATGGGGCACAGGAAAGTCACAAGTTAAACTGGGAAATCACTGTATTATTTTAACAATATGGGGCACAGGAAAGTCACAAGTTAAACTGGGAAATCACTGTATTATCTTAACAATATGGGGCACAGGAAAGTCACAAGTTAAACTGGGAAATCACTGTATTATTATAACAATATGGGGCACAGGATAGTCACAAGTCAAACTGGGAAATCACTGTATTATTATAACAATATGGGGCACAGGGAAGTCACAAGTTAAACTGGGAAATTACTGTATTATTTTAACATAGAGAGGACAGAAATCTGCAGTAACTGTAAAACAGACTTGACAAATAATTTACATTCAGTGCTACATTCTTCAGGTGATAAGCATCTAATTTGCTAAAAACCATTATTGAAATGTTAACATATTTTCCTTTCCTAAAGAATGGAAAATTTATTTGTTTCTGAGGCATAATGTGCCATTATCCAAAACCCGCAAGTTAGATATATATCTAAAGTTGTACCAGTAATTATGGCTTTATAATTTACACACTGATATTTATTAATACAAAGTACATGATATCGCTATAAACGATAATACAATTATGCCATCATTTTTCCGAAGTTATTTTCCTTTTTTTTAACACTTTGAAAATAGAACCCTGGCATGGTTAACTTATTCTGGAAGTTAGATGTATCTTAAATTCCTCATAGCAATTTTATTTATAAATGTTAATGATATCTCCCATATTAGGAGGGAACATACCTTGGATGGTCTAGAGTTGGGAGTCCCAAGGTCAAGGTCATCTGTCCTAACACAAGATTTTTACACTTCACACTTATACAGCCTTTATTTTGGGCCAATGACCTTCATATTGTCTAGGATCATACCTTAGGTGGTCCTCTAACTTTAGATCAAATTTGGTGTCACTGGGGTCAAGGTCAAGGTCTTGCATTTATATATATTTTTATATATATTTGATAAATTTTTATTTGTAAGTTCAATATTTTTTAACTTCATTAGCCAACATTTTACTTTTGCAATAACAAAAAGTCATTAATCTGTCAAGTTTCACAACTGTCAGTTAACAAGTTAATATTTTTAGCAATTTTTCCTTACATAATTTAGTGAATGGGTACCTTTTTCTGACAAGAATCTCGGCAGTGAGCATGTGTGTATACTAAACACAAAAAAAAACTTTTTGTTTATTTATAAATCTTTTTCTTTGCTAATTCCTACAAAATCCAGGCTTTTGTTTTACTATATGTCACTGAGAAAAGTTGAGCACAATATCTTGTTGACAGCTCTTGCTTATTGATTAAACTTAGGAAAATGAATTATTGCAATATATTATATTTTTCATCATAATTTAGCTAATATATACAATGTATATATATTATTGAAGAATTTTGTGCAAATCATTGCTTCCAGTGAAATTAATATTTGTCATATTTTTATTTTGTTTATTTAATAAATATTAATTTTAAAGGCACATGTCTCAAACGAAGGAATATTAACTTCTTTAGAAAGGGAAAATATGAATGTTAATGTTAGATACTTGTTATATGAAGAAAGTAGCACTAAATGTGATATACGTGGTCAAATAAGCAGCAAAATGTAAACCAAATACATGTATTAATACTTTGACTTCCACACAATTTACTTAAATCACTATAAATATTAAAACCTAAAAAGCAACAGAAGAAAAAGATGGTTCAGTAAGTTGGCCCAATAATGAAATTAAAAGAGCTTTTCTGGGGCATAACGGGCCTTTAAGAAATTCTAAAAATAAGGGTTGTAATAGGTGTGTAATTAAAATGTTGAAATGTTGTAAACTGTTTATTTAATTAAAATTTTAAGTTTCTAATACAGTAAGATATATTTGAAGCTCACCTGGGCACAACATTGTCAAGGTGAGCTATTATGATGGGATTGAGCTATATACAATTAATTTGGATTTTAAGACTTTGGTAGGTCACCACCAATGTGTGTATCAGTGCTTAAAAAGATGCATGTAGTATAATTTAAACTTGGTCCTGTTTTGACATGACTTTAAGAAAGAAAAATAACCACAATAAAAATTTCTTGTGTCCTGGACATAAATATCCATAATAAAAGTTTTTCTTGTGTCCTGGACATAAAGTAGAACAGGGTGACACACAATACTCAAAGAGAAAATTGTTTTTTGATTACTTGTGTTGAAAACAGACAATATGCCAGTAGTCTCCCTTATATTATTGATGACACCAGGGGGAGCTGTTGAAAAATAAACTATTTTTTCCCTCTCTTTTATCAATATTTTCACAGATCAAACATAAGCATACATGAAAGCTGAAGGCAAATTGACAGGAAAACTTGTTATTGCTCAATTTTAGGTGCTGATAAAATACCTAGAAGAATTGTAGTTACTCTTTTTAAACATGACCTATTCATTGTGAAAGTCTTATTGAGCTCTTTGCCAGTTGAATAATTAATAGTGCATCTACCTACCTGTATGTATAGTGCACTTGATCTTATATAAAGCCTTTTAGATATGTTATTCTTACCGCCATGTTTTTTCATTTTTACCAAAACATTTTATTTCTATTTTTTGCTAAGCGTATTATTGTTAATGGTGGCTTGTTGAGATTTCTTACGTAAAATGTTGTTTATTAGCTCACCTAAGCACTAAGTGCTCAGAGTTGAGCTTTTGTGATAGTGGTGTGTCTATCATTCATTGTCTGTTGTTGTCCACAATCTCTTTAAACAGCAACTCCTAAACCTCATTCTTTTTTTGGAATTTGCTGAAATGTATATTTAAGCATGAACTTATATATTTTCTCATAATGTAACACAATTTCTCACAAGACTAATATGACACCAGACAATAATACTGCACCCCAGGATAGATTTAATCAATTTAGTTTAATTGTGATAAAAGTTCCGGTCAACTTTTGTAACTGACGTAGAACTGGACTTTCATACAGAGAACATGGTCTTGAACCAAGTTGGATTTGTATGTGTAATTTGTATGTGTAATCCCTTTATTTAGTTATACAAATTTATTTTAGTTCCTTTGTGTATAAGCTATAAGCTTATTGAAAAAAATCTTGCACTTATTACTGGAACCAACTAGTACTAAGCATTGAATGTTTTTGTTCTAGGATAAAACAGCTTGCCCAAAACTGGGTCTAAACCAGTGGGGACAGCAATCCTTCGATTACATAAGTCCGAGGTGTTAACTTTGTCATACGGACACTGAACCCTTTATTTAGAAGTAGACATTTAACCATGGCACACCTACTATCACCTGTAGCAGTGCAAGATGAACTTTTAGTGGAATATACTCTGATGATACTTCTGTTGCATTTGCTGTTAATATATTATTTCATTTATGATGCTCTGTAGGGTGATTTAGATATTTCATAGGACTCGGAAATTCTGTTGATAAAAAGTTCTAGTTTGTATGGTTTTATAATGCCGATGTGAACACATTTCTGGTCACACCTTGGTGTTCCATTCCTTGATAAGTGTATATCTAGTAATTACCAATTTCAGCAATAATCAGCTATAAAGAAAAAGAAAAAAGCCACACTTGAAATTAAAAAAACCCAAAACCTTGTTAAGCTAGGCTTATATAATTTCATCTTGTTTGAATTGTGTCATGTATTTGTTTAAAGAAGCAATCAAACTTTATCTCACAGAAAGTTGATAGTTTTAGTAAGGTGCCTACTTGTGCTACAATGAGATGCTTGTAAGCCATGTCCTCTATCAGTAAAGATCAGTTAGGTTGTCATAACAGTGTTGATACTTAATTCGAAACCAAAAAAAAAAAGAAAGAAAGAAAAAATTTGCTGGTTACATTTCTGCGTCATTATATAATGATTGTAAAGTTGCTGGGTTCTAGACACAAAAATATTCTGCTAACAAGTTCAACCCCTTCCCCCACCTCCATGGAAAAAACCAATACAGTTTTTCTTTTACTTTTTTTTCCAAATTAAAAGAACCTTACAGACTTAAGTTCTCATAGCCAACTGTTACAATTAAGGTTATTTTTAATATCCAGCAATTTTCCTGGAAACAAAATTCATCTAACGTATATGATAATCCCTTTCATTTTGAAATAGAACAGTCTAATGTAGTGGAAGGAAGAATCTATTTTAGTATAACAGGGTGAAGAACAAGTGAAAATGGAATTACTATTGGCACATATGTGAGGTTTTTATCTGTATATATTTTAAAATTAGTGTTTCAAATCAGATTAATCACACTTCCAGGTATTATTTACAAACTTATACATATTATTCTATAAGTGCTCCAACGCTTTTTCTGATCTTTTTTTTTTCTCGGAACTTTTTTTCCTTAGCTGTGTCACTGTAGACATTTGTATATAGATCGGGTCAATGAAACCTTGGTATATTTGTCTTGTATTTTTCTCAGTTGATGGCAAAAATCAATACGTAGATAAATAGCAGCTCTCTTCATTTGCTGTATATAAGTAAGTATGGTGAAGTGGAGAGCTGGGAACCAATAATATTACCTACATGCATTAAGTAGGTAAGTTTTTGCTATTTTTAGTAACGCATAGGTCAACTATTGGATTCCGAGTACAGTCTGGAAAGCAGCAGACATACATTGTTGACTGGTTCCAGTACATTACTGTGTCTGTCTTTCAATCTGCGTATAAAAAACTGAGACACAGTCTGGATTTTTTTTACTGATGCAGTAGGCCCTGCAGTCAAAATGCAGGCACACAGATTTTTGTCGATATTTGGAAAATTAGAATTTTTACGGATACTGTTTTCTGATTGGTGGAAATTTGGTGAATAGATAAAACGCACCCTTCAAAAGGCATAGTGTGTCGTATATTTTACTAAATCGGGTTTCGGTCACTCGTAAGTTGTTGCCGACAAACGGAATTAAATTTAAGACATTATCGTCCATTTCTAAGGAGAAAATAAGTGATAATACGTCTTATAGATAGTGCTGGTAGATACCTATAACATTAATCCGGAGTTAATTACATATTGTTTACCGTTCACATAGTTTTGTTCCTTTTTTTCTGCGGGGGAATAGTTATTTGAGGCAGTAAATATGGATAAAAACAGATTCAGTTTTAAATTTTGTGAATTTTAATGAAAGCAGGTTTGGAATTGTATTTTTATCTGTTATTTTTCATAAAAAGTTTCATAAGTTTCAGAATATCTTAAGTAGATTGAAATATACTCTAAAAATTTGTAAACGGAATAGTTTCAGTTTTTGATCCTATTCCTGTAACTCTTGCTTTTGCATGAAATTGGTATATAACATATAAAAGTTCTAAGAATTTTACTTAAAATAATGCAGCATATTCATTCCTTTGAAGAAAAAAAAGTTTACATAGATTAAAAAATTATTTTGAATAAAAATCTTAAAATAAAATTGAAAGTTCTTAGCACTGACCTTAACTTTTGAAACAGTTAAACAAACAAAAACACTACTTATTCTGTACTTTGATAAAAAATAGTTTCTGTAATGTTAATTATAAACATTGTGGTTTATTTACTAGAAAATTAAATTTTGGCAAACCAAAATATTTTTTGTTTAAATATTTTTATTTTCACATATTTATATTTTGACAAAATCCAAATCTAAGATGAAGTAAAGTGGATTTATTCAGTGTTGGAATAATTGAAGTTTTGTCTTAAATTATTATGATTAAACGAGGTGTTCATTTCTGTTTTGTCTGGAAATATAGCCTGGAAGTATATGTTTAAATCCTGATAAAATTCAAAAGTTATTGGCTCAAAAATTTTTGTCAGAATTATGGTTTTATGTTATTTTGCAAAAATGGAAATTGTTAAAGGCTGTCTGGAAATATGGTATAAATATTTAACTGAAGAAAAATAATTTCAAGAAAGAGTAATATAAAATTCTTTCCAGAATATGAAGCGTTAACATGTCTTAAAGTATCAATTGAAAATGAAATATCATATATATTGCGGCATTCGCTCTTCTAGAACATTTTGTTAACACATGATCCAAATTCTGGAGACTTTCAGGGCCTTATTCCAACTGCCTAACATGCAGTTGGTTAATTCTAAACACAGGTTGAGCTGCTATTGGTTAAATTTTAGTCTGCATTAGCCAATCAGAGACATGCGTTTAAGTCATATGACTTGATGCATAATGCCGCTGTATCGATTTGAAAAAATATTTTGCCGGAGTTTGAAAGAAGTCACATATATTGTAAAATATGTAATGAAGGAAAGAAATGTTTTAAATTGAGAAACAATAAGGGTATATATATGTAATAAGTAATTTGTTTATGTGAGCCAGCTCTTATATGCATGTTGTTTAAACAGCTAATGTTCATTTTGTCTCTGAAATTATGTAAAATAATATGAGAAAATAGGAAATTAATTAAGGATAAAAAAGGTCAAAGCAATGTATATTCTAATACAATACAATATAATACAATATTTATCATCCCATAATTTCAATGGCACAAACATTGTATACATATTTAGGTACACTACTGTATTGTTTTATTTTATAAATGAAATATGTACATAGTAGAATATCAGAATAATTGACAGGACTGAAATAACAAATTGTACAGAATTTATAAATTACAAACTTGCCTCTCAAATAGATTATATTTAATTTACAAATTGATATTTAACATTCAATGTAACAAGAACTTATTTTAAGGAGCACATCTCTCTAGATGAGTTAATATAATATTTCAAAAATTTGAACCAAAAGAAAAAATATATCAATAATATAGGAAATGTATAAACATTCACAAACCATTAGTGAAATGTTTAATTTACCTTTTATTATTGTCATATATCTAAACTTTTACTAGCAGCGTAATTGGTTATATTTGCATATTTTGACGCAGGTTAGGTTAGGTTACATTGTCCATAGTTAGATTCAATTTCTCTGCAAAATTTTTACAAGCTTTTAAACAATTGTTTAATCTAAGTTAATGTAAATGTAAAGGCATGCATTATTTCTATATTTATTTAAATATCACCTTCAGATTAAGTAGTAGGATTTAATAAATAGTGAAATTCATACTCAACATTGGGAAGTAGACATCACTGCCAAAATTATAAGCCAGTTACATGTATATATAATTCTATTGAAACCAGAACATAGATAAATTTTGACTTATTTTGTAAGATTTGTTGTCTCCATTTCCAGTCACATGAATGATTCATCTAATTCAGGACTGTTATTTTAATTTGAATTAAGAATTTAAGATCAATATTGTTAGAGTATTATAAAATTTCAATATGGCTGGGTATCATCTTTTATTAATAAAAGTTATTATTAAAGTATTTATTATATTCAAGAGATTTTTTGCTTCCTATTTTGTTAAGGTATGTTTAGCAAATTTAGACATGAATTTGTGATTAGGTTGAACAGAATAAAGATTTATTTCAAAACACATGTGCAACATTATTAAACAGAATAAAGGTTTATTGATATATAAATGTATAGCTTAATTTAACAGAATAAAGATTTATAAATATATAAATGTGTAACTTAATTTAACAGAATAAAGGTTTATGAATATATAAATGTGTAACTTAATTTAATAGAGTAAAGGTTTATGAATATATAAAATTGTAACTTAATTTAACACAGTATAGGTTTATGAATAAATAAATGTGTAACTTAATTTAAAGGAACTCCACTGAGGTTTATAAGCCTAAAAACATAAAATTTTAATTTTTCACATAGATAAACATGAGCACTTAAAACAGAAATGTAAATAAAATATAACCAAGAAATATGCAAGAAATACATTGAAAATTATATGTTTGTGCTATTCTCAGTCCAATTTGAGTGAAAAGCGTTTAAACGCTTTTCAATTTTGGGTCATTTTTCACTATTATAATAAATATTCTGGAAAAACGTAGGGAGCTAATGATCTGAAATTTTGCACATACCTTATTAGTATAGATCTACATCAAATGGAGTAATACGGTATTATCTCAAAAAATTATTTCTAGTCCTGTCATGTCAAAAAACCTCAGTGGAGTCCCTTTAACACAATAAAGGTTTATGAATATATAAATGTGTAACTTAATTTAAGAGAATAAAGGTTTATGAATATATAAATGTATAACTTAATTTAATAGAATAAAGGTTTATGAATATATAATTGTGTAACTTAATTTAACAGAATAAAGGTTTATGAATATATAAATGTGTAACTTAATTTAACAGAATAAAGATTTATGAATATATAAATGTGTAACTTAATTTAACAGAATAAAGGTTTATGAATATATAAATGTGTAACTTAATTTAACAGAATAAAGGTTTATGAATATATAAATGTGTAACTTAATTTAACAGAATAAAGGTTTATGAATATATAAATGTGTAACTTAATTTAATAGAGTAAAGGTTTATGAATATATAAATTTGTTGTTTTGATGCAAAAAAAATAACCACGAAGGCCTTAACGGCCTTCGTGGTAAATTCCTTTGCATCAAAACTCCAAACCGGTGTTACATAGCCGATAAACACTGCTAAGACCGATATTACTTCCTAAGTTTAAATTTTTATAGTTACATACAAATGTATAACTAAAGTGAACAGAATAAGGATTTATTATTATTTATATATGAATAATAACTTATAATAAAGATTTATTTACATATAAAATGTGTTTATCCTAATTTATTTAGATATAAATGTGTCTAAACTGTTTTTAACAGAATAAAAGTTTATTTAGATATAAATCTCATTTTAAAACACAAATAATAGAAACTATTTTCTCTCTGTCATAACATAAGAATTCCATTAAATAAGGAGGGAACAATTAAAGAAATAGGAAATTCAATTACTTGAAACCTACATACTGTATCCATGGAAAGTGCAGAACTCTGTAGACTTGACAATTTTCTATATTTGAGCCGTGTCAGGACAAAACCAACACAGCTCATTTGTACTATTAACTCTGTTATCTCCTTAAAGGTAACTTATACTTTAAGGTGATTATGTAATAGCAGACTTATCCAACTTCTTAAGTTTATATTAAGATATTAAATGAATAGGTTATTATGTATGATGATATACGTTAAAGAAGCCTGTATTATCCCTACTGCCTAGTATGATTATGTAACTATATATTAAGATTTTGTATGGTCCATTTAGAGAAAATTTAAAGACTCTATTCACTGTGAAGTAGAAAGTTTCAGACTCCTTCACCTCCCCAATACCCCTACTCTTCCCTACTACCCCCTCACTTCCCCAATACCCCTTCACCTCCCAATACCCCTACTCCTCCCCAATACCCCTTCACCTCCCCAATACCCCTTCACCTCCCCAATACCCCTACTCCTCCCCAAAACACCCTCACCTCCACAATACCCCTTCACCTCGCCAATGACCCCTACTCCTCCCCAAAACAACCCTCACCTCCCCAATACCCCTTCACCCTCCCCAATACCCCTACTCCCAAAAACACCCTCACCGCTCCACAATACCCCTACTTCTCCCTAATACCCCTTCACCTCCCCAATACCCCTATTCCTCCCCAAAACCCCCTCACCTCCACAATACCCCTTTACCTCCCCAATACTCTTACTCCTTCCCTAAACCCCTTCTCCTCCCCTTAACCCCTTCTCCTTCCCTAAACCCCTTACTCCCTTAACACCTTCTCCTCCCCTAAACCCCTCTTCACCTCAATACCACTTCACCTCCACAATACCCTTCACCTCCCCAATACCCATTCTCCCCAATACCCCTTCTCATCACACTAATAATTAAGTACACCATATGATTCAAACATTAAATATAATCAGTGGACCAGCCATTTTTATGATTTTAAACAAAATAGTTACATTATTTGATAGTTTTAGAAATACTATGACTGATATCTAGGGTAATTTGTGACTTACTAATTTTTAAGGACACTGTCACAAGTTGAAAATAGATTTTCCAGAATGGCCTTGTAGTATGGGCATGTTTTTAACTTTATTTTGGCCAGTATCCATCATTGATACTGATTCTCTTGTTGATAGACAAACACACCTCCAAATCTACCCCAGAACCTTTTGTATATACTAAAAATAATTTTATAATTTAGGGACAAATCTTATTAATATAAAATGAGTGAATAGGTTAAATGTTTCATGTTTTATGATGTTTTATGGATGTTAAATGATGATGTTAACTCTCACTTCTCATTAAGTAAATTCATTTAGCAGATGCTGCAGACTGATAGGTTATTGATTCTATATTGAAGGCCAACATTATCATTTATGTGTTTTTCAGGCCCGGGGAAATCTTAACAGGTGCAAGCTTATCTAGATATATGATTTACATTGCTAATTATTTTGCACTTTTTAGAGGACATTTTTCTAATAGTCTATAATTATATATAGTGTTTCAGGTCCATAAATTTAATTGCATTAAACAGATGCTAATTAAAGGCTTTTACCAAATTTGATGAAACTATTGAAAATTTCTGTTTTATTTTATTTTATGAAAATTACCAAAAATCTAAACTTTCACCAAACCATCACAACATTTTTGTTTATATGGCTTTTTAGCTCACCTGTTGAACCTTAATTTCTGAAACCATGATGCCTGATTTAATGAAACTTGCTTGCATGAAGCTGAACCAAGTTTAAACAAACGGTACCAACCCTTTTCATAATCTAGGTCACAGAAGCTGAATATAGAATTTTAAAGTACAATCTTAGTTTTTCTGGTCCTATAAGACATGTTTTTCTGGTCCTATAAGACGTGTGTTTCTGGTCCTATATGACATGTTTTTCTGGTCCTATAAGACATGTTTTTTCTGGTCCTATATAAGACATGTTTTTCTGGTCCTATAAGACGTGTTTTTCTGGTCTTATAAGACATGTTTTTCTGGTCCTATAAGACATGTTTTTCTGGTCCTATAAGACATGTTTTCTGGTCCTATAAGAAATGTTTTTCTGGTCCTATAAGACGTGTGGTTTTTGGTCCTATAAGACGTGTGTTTCTGGTCCTATAAGACATGTTTTTCTGGTCCTATAAGACGTGTGTTTCTGGTCCTATAAGACATGTTTTTCTTTTCTGGTCCTATAAGACATGTTTTTCTGGTCCTATAAGACATGTTTTTCTGGTCTTATAAGACATGTTTTCTGGTCCTATAAGACGTGTGTTTCTGGTCCTATAAGACATGTTTTTCTGGTCCTATAAGACATGTTTTTCTGGTCCTATAAGACGTGTGTTTCTGGTCCTATAAGACATGTTTTTCTTTTCTGGTCCTATAAGACATGTTTTTCTGGTCCTATAAGACGTGTGTTTCTGGTCCTATAATTATGATGATTGATTCCAATTCTTTATCATGAACTTAACTGGTATAAGGGAGTGTGCGAAATGTTTGTCTCAGGAACAGAATCAACCCATTATACTGCAATTTTCTCCTTTTTAATTTAGTTTTCATTGCTTTTCAAGGGACCTTTGAAATTTATTCAGTAGTCAGTTACCATACCTTTATCTTGCATGTAAAATTTTGTATATATTTTGTATATATATATATACATGGTATTATGAATTTTACAGCAGTTGTTCTATTTACATCTGTTTGAATTTTAATGTATGAGTTATTGGAATATATTGTATCTTATACAAGTCAATATATTAATGTAACATTACAATATATGATATATATAATAGAAAACAAATGTATTAGTTAAACTGTCTGGTCTGTGTTATATATCATCTCTTAAAACTGATGCTTTAAAGGGACATGCCTCTAGATTTTTGTAATGTAGAAATTGCTTTCATTAGGAAGTATGTGCCAGTTAAATACTGTATGTGAGAAAATATCTCCTAAAAAATATTAGAAAAACGTAGAAAATGTTTTTTTTTTAAGGCTGAGTGTTTTGCTATTCTTTTGATGCTAAGCCATGATTTATACAATTTAATGTACAGTATGTAAATATTGAGCCATGATTTATACAAGTGTAAGCTGAGGGCCTGTAAACACTGAGGTATGATTAATATAAGTATCAACTTTCTGATGTTTTGTTCTATGGGTGTTTAGCCTTGATTAAGGTAAATGAAAGCCTGCCAATACTTAATCATGAGGCATGATTTATTCAAGTAATAGATTAGGGCCTGTTTATACAGAGTTAGGATTCATTCAGGTGTGTTAGATTGGGGTCTGTTAATAGTTAATACAATTTCATGACTTACACAAGTACTAGCTTAAGGTCTAATGATACTTGGTCATGATTTATACAAGTGTTAGCTTTAGGTCTGTTAATAATGCAGGGCCAAAACATCATTTTTGGGGAAGAGGCTGGCCTCAGCCTTTTTGGGGGGAAATATGTGTGATTTTGGCATACTTTGGGAAAAGAAGTCTCAAATTTGACACAAACTTTTAACAAGTTCTTCAAAATAGAAAAGCAAAAAGCACAGGGAAATACTAATAAGGCAGTAAAAGACCTTAATTCAGCACCATCATTTAATTTTGTTCTAAATTCTATGGGAAATTTCAAAAGACTGGGGATTTTTTAGGACCAAACTGGGGGGAAAAGAGGCTAGTTTGGTTGTGGAAGCTGAGCCTATATTCGGCCTCTACAAAGAAGGGTTTTTGGCCCTGTAATGGGTCATGATTAGTACAAGTTTTAGTATTAGCTCTGATATAATGGGTCATGATTTACACAAGTGTTTGCTTTAGGTCTGTTAATATTGGGTAATGATTTACACAAGTGTTTGCTTTAGGTCTGTTAATATTGGGTAATGATTTACACAAGTGGTAGCTTTAGGTCTGTTAATATTGGGTAATGATTTACACAAGTGGTAGCTTTAGGTCTGTTAATATTGGGTAATGATTTACACAAGTGGTAGCTTTAGGTCTGTTAATATTAGGTAATGGTTTACACAAGTGTTAGCTTTTGGTCTGTTAATATTGGGTCATGATTTACACAAGTGTTTGCTTTAGGTCTGTTAATATTGGGTAATGATTTACACAAGTGGTAGCTTTAGGTCTGTTAATATTGGGTAATGGTTTACACAAGTGTTAGCTTTAGGTCTGTTAATATTGGGTAATGATTTACACAAGTGGTAGCTTTAGGTCTGTTAATATTGGGTAATGGTTTACACAAGTGTTAGCTTTTGGTCTGTTAATATTGGGTAATGATTTACACAAGTGTTTGCTTTAGGTCTGTTAATATTGGGTAATGATTTACACAAGTGGTAGCTTTAGGTCTGTTAATATTGGGTAATGATTTACACAAGTGGTAGCTTTAGGTCTGTTAATATTGGGTAATGATTTACACAAGTGGTAGCTTTAGGTCTGGTTAATATTGGGTAATGATTACACAAGTGGTAGCTTTTGGTCTGTTAATATTGGGTCATGATTTACACAAGTGTTTGCTTTAGGTCTGTTAATATTGGGTAATGATTTACACAAGTGGTAGCTTTTGGTCTGTTAATATTGGGTAATGATTTATACAAGTGTTAGCTTTAGGTCTGTTAATATTGGGTAATGATTTACACAAGTGGTAGCTTTAGGTCTGATAATATTGGGTAATGATTTACACAAGTGTTAGCTTTTGGTCTGTTAATATTGGGTAATGATTTATACAAGTGTTTGCTTTAGGTCTGTTAATATTGAGTAATGATTTACACAAGTGTTAGCTTTTGGTCTGTTAATATTGGGTAATGATTTACACAAGTGTTTGCTTTAGGTCTGTTAATATTGGGTAATGATTTATACAAGTGTTAGTAACTGGGTCAAGATTTATACAAGTGTTTGCTTTGGATCTAAAATTACTGGGTTATGATTTATACACGTGTTAACTTTGGGTCTAATATTACTTGGTCATAATTTATAATTTATGAACAGGTCAAGTTCATATTTTTTCGTACACCAGTTCATTAATTTTTCACATATTGAAAGTAGGAGACCTTAAGTGATAGTATTTGTTTTCTATTGAAATATATAACATGATATAAAATCATATCTGACTTTGTTGATCACAATGATTTTAATTGAAAATGCTGAAATTTCTACCTCTTCTAATAAGGAGTGACTTGCTGCAATAAATATATATATATATGAATACAAGTCATACATATTAGATGACTTTTTTTTTTTCTAAGCAAATTTTTTGTTTATGTTGGCATGGAAACAATTAAGAAAAGACCACAAGCACTAACTTGTTTTATAAGAACTTGCTAAATGGAAGTTTACTGACAGACACAACAGTCTGAACATTTGACTATCTGTATAGATGAACATATAAGTAAGATTAAATGACATCATTAGACTGTACTATCAGGATCAGTTAACAAACAAATCTCTGGTGGATCGAGGGACAACATTCGGAGAGTGACCGGCTAAATGTCGAGTACGCAGGTCGTTCTCGTCTCGTCTTCATCGGAAAACGAAGAAAGTCGACCAGCACAGATGCATCGACATATTATATCGTCACTCTTTGGTGCAGGTAAATAGTTGGGAACTTTATTTTATCAGTACAACTTTAAGCTTGTTATATTTTATTTTTGTGCCAAATTTCCCTTGATGTCAATTTATGAATAGGGCTCTCTCCCTCTTGTCCAATCAATGTCTTGGTTTATGTAACTGGGTAGGGATATTGCCCATAGCTTGTAGATGAATCTAATATATTTTGAGGTCATTCAGTCAAAGGTGAAGGTTATCATGCTCTTGACCACTTAAAGCTTGTCTGACCAATATCTAAAGAATGTTTTACCTACAGTCCTAAGATTCCGTTTTGGGGTTGATCATGACTGGTAAATGAACCCAATTGATTTAAAGGTCAAAGGTCAAGGTCACCATGGCTTTGACCACTGAAAACAAGAAAGGTGTTGTGTTTCTGTTTTGTGAAGTGCCACTTAACTACAAAAGATAGATATTTCAACAATACCGTAATTATATAAGTAAAAATGTAGTTTATATTTGTTGACATTTTCATAAAAGTATGAATCTGCTGATGGTTTGAACTAGAACTTTATTAAGCTGAAAAGATCTTAGGCAAGTGGATTGACCTTTGCAGTATTTCTAGGTTATTTTCCTGGTTTTCCAGACATTGATGTTATTAGTTTTCTAATAGATGAATGATTTTCAGCTAGATTAATTCTGTCAAGTCATGTCTGGACATCACTGTTCATTGTGATCTTATTTTGGAGCATATTTGCTGACCAAGAATACTGGTCAGGAATGTGCTGAATTTCCCAGGTCCAATAATTTTCTGACCCACTGATTGAATTGTGGGACAATTTGGTGTTAATGTCATCAGATGGAGTATTTATTATGCTGTTATATTCCAGGATTCAGTGACATAATGTTATACTGAATTTATTTATTGATTTGAAATGTTCTTGGCTCAAGATGGCAATGGTGTTGCTGGCAAGTAAATTACTGTGTAATCTGTAATAAATGCCCTGCCCATAATTTTTTCCCCTCCCCTTTTGACAAAGGAAAAGAAAACCACCAAGAAACTAGGAGTTAATGATAAATTAGCACAAAATATAAGACAGTTGATGTTTCAAGGAATATAATTATAATCAAACAATAAAATAATACAAAAACAGTACATATTCTTTTTATTTTATGATATTTAATATTTTTCTTCAATTTGTTCTTTAATAAAATTTAATGTTCCCCTTTTCGAAAAAAGGGAGCCCCCTTTCGTAAAAAACAGGGGCATGATTTTTAGAGAATATACATTAAGTAAATTTGATGTATTAACTGTTTTGCTTTCTGTCTTTCATTTGTTACTTCATTTGTTGTTTCATCCACTCATTTAATTAATTAATTCATTCATTCATTTGTTCATTTTTTGTTTGTTTGTTTATTAGCAGATTATTTGATCTGCCTGTAATGTAACAAAATGGTGATATAAAATAGACAGTGGTAAAATGGCACATATATAATTTTTTGTTCTCAGAACAAAAGCTATATTGCTACATATATTTCTCTGTATATTTTGTTTTATATCAGCATTCAATCCATCACATTGTCATTTGATGTTCAGCTTACCCTTCAGTAAATATGCCCTCTTTGTTACATCATTGTATTTGATAATATTGACTTGTTTTAGTTTTGATGAATTGAATAATTTGTTGGTTGATTGAATGATTGAATGATTGATGATTGATTGATTGATTGATTGATTGATTGTAATCAAGGGCCTCTTGGTATGTCTCCATGATCTAAAACTGTGCTGATGTGACAAAATATGTACAATCTGTGGACAGAGAGAAAACAAGCTACTGTCAATTCAAATATGATCGAGAATGGGAAATCTTAAATCTAAAAGTACATAGGGGTGGCAGGAAAAAAAGGCATGTACAAAAACACATTACCAGGAAAACAGGAAAATGAATATTAACTGGCCTGACAGTGTAGTAGTTATGGGGATTGTTTTGCATGCGGAAGGTCGTAAGTTCAAATCCAACAAGGGGGTAATACTTTTATTAGGCCTTTTGTATTTCATTATTTATTCATTCAATTTCTGATTTATTTATTTTCTATTTACATTTTTGGAACATTATAAACTGTCCATGTTTTTTTTTTTATTCAAGGGAATGCTGTAGCATATATAATTAGTTAAAATTCAATTTAATTCATCAATCAAACAATGCCTTCAATCTCTGTGGCACTCAATTCGCACTGGCACTGGCGTGTTCGTCTCCAGTGCCAAGAGAGTACCTCAATAGGTGATACCACGGAGAATGAATGGCAAGGTTTTCACCAAGTACAAAAAGTGTGATGACGTCCTCCTAGCAGCGTCACAACATACACCTCATGCAAACAGCCCAGAACTCCTGTGCTCGCAATAAATAAATGATTTCCGTTGCAAGCTATGATGTCACGTGTAGCACAAAAGCTCAATTGAGTACCTGTACATTGAAAAAAAAATATTTAAAAAAAAAATGAAATGCTGGGATTTGAACCTGCACCTGTATAGTTGACAGACCTGCGCGCTACCACTACACTACTATATCTCACTGTACATACGAAGTATGGCCAATAAGTATTATAAAACTATCTATACACACATGACTTACATGTTCTAAAGTGCACTGATCCGTGCTTTGTTTACAACGGTTCCGAAATAAATAAACTTCAACTGTAAATAAAAAATGGCAGGAGGGATAAAATATTTGTTTATATGTTTAACAGGTTGATTTTATACAGTGATCTTGTTATGTCAGATGTTTTATATGTCTTCTACAAAAGTAAGCGACTCTAATTTCACAATATGATACCTAAATAATGCAGACAGACCAACTTTCATTTCTCCTCCTTCAACTTGATTGGTCGGAGATGTGATACAAGAAAACATAGGGAGACATTTATAGAAGACTTATATATTAGCTGGAGAGAAAGAATTTTAAATTAGTTTTGGAAATATTATAACAAAAAATAAATGATTTTGTTATTCCCATTGAGATGCAGAATGAATTTTAATGACATTCAAGGTAATGTTTATTAAATTTGTATCATGATTTTCAGGTCTAGGTAATTTCAAGTAATTTCATTGGTTTTGAACTTTTGATACAGAGTAGAATGATTATTGCAACATGACGAGATTATTAAAGCAATTATTTTATATCATGTAACTTTACTATCCCCTGATGAAGGAGGATATATATTTGGTATTGTCCCTCTTGCATTCACTCTGTGCGGCGTCTGTCACTGAATTGAATGGAGCAAACCATTTTTTTCTTAAAACATATAACTTTATAACATGTGGTTATATCTCATTGAGGACAATGTCTTAAAAAAAGTCAAACTCACTAGTGAAGTAGATTCAATTGAACTTTAATTGACCTTGACTGTAATTCAATGGCTTGACAATAAAGGTCAATTTGGTGAATTTTGCTACAGTTGACAAACCATCATGTTTTGAATATTTTGAGTTAAGTGTGACCTTTTTTGTAAATGGCCTTGACTTTCAAGGTCAAGTATGAAGTTTGAATCATGTTTTTCTAATAAGAAAATTATGTTTTCCAGGAGTATTCTTTACTACAATATTTTTACTTTGGGTGTGTTTGAATTTAGAAATAAGAAAAAGTTGAGTTTGGCCAATGCTTCCTATTTTTTTTTAAACTTAATTTTAGTCCAGGGTATAACTCTTACAATATTGGGAGATATCATTCTATTAAAAATTTCACAGCTGAGAAGCACACTATTTTAGAACAATAACTCTCACTAAATGTATATGATTTTGGAGTTTGAAAGTATTAACATATAATTTTCTTGATTACAAAACTGAAGAAATGTTAAAAGATGTCAACTTGAAGCTTCATATATTGATAGATCACATTAAGGAAATCTTCATTGTCCAAGAACCACAATTCTCTTTTGCTTTATGTAAGACTTACCTCCCCTTTGCTATTTTTCCTATTTTAAAGTGGTATGTCCCTTTGCTTTACACTGCTCTTGTTTGTCAACTTCGTGTTGTTGAAGATCATACAACCTTAATGTTTGAAATAAGTGATTTGAATTATTCAACAAATTTGCCTGTTTTATATATAGCTGTGAATTTTTTTTGTCTTAAAGGTTATGCCATTGTTCATTTGAAAGATTGTATTTATGGATCATTTATATTATTGTGTAACTTAGTAATTTTCACAGTCAGGAGTTGTTTTTTTTACTTTCTTTATGTCCATTAAGGCAATTTTGAATTTGATGAGGCAAATTTAAAATAATTGATATTTGAACATTACAATAGTTTTTTGTTAAGTCAAAATGAAATCAAGTATGTTAATTTTACTTCTGATACTAAAAATGCATTTTTTTCACAATAAAACAGAAAAAAATCCTCATTAATGTGCCATTTACAACAACAGATTTCCCATCTATCTTAAAGGCATATTGTTGTCCATAATCAGGCGTAAAAAATGACCTTACATTGTTCATTTACTGGGAAAAGCTTTAGGGGCATTTTCTGTTTCTAATGACAAGTCTTGTTTGTTTTTAATTCAGTTTAGTGTTATTACCACAGTATAGCTAAAACAACTTCCTGAATGAAATGATTTTACAATATAGCTAAAATATAACAAAATAAATGTGGTAATTTTTCTCTGTAATTATGTTGCCAGGTTTGGAACAGGTTGCTTATTGAATGCCAAATTCTTTTGGCATCAAGATTAAGCACGGCTTTGTACAATAACATTTTTACAGTCTGAAAATGGGAAATACAGGTTTCTAATGGCTGCAGGACAGAATAGGTAAATTCCAGTCTGGTCCTGCTGGTATACTTGTGACAACAATGTACAAGGTTAATGTATTTAGGCCAGCTGTATTAGGTACATGTATTGAACAGTATATAGACATCTTGTTTTTAGGACAGCTGTATTAGGTACATGTATGAAACAGTTTGCAGACATCTGGGTTTTAGGCCAGCTGTATTAGGTACATGTATGGAACAGTATATAGACATCTGGTGTTTAGGTCATCAATATTAGATATATGTAAGGAATAGTTTATAGACATCTCTTTTTAGGCCAGCTGTATTAGATATATGCAAGGAACAGTTTATAGGCATCTTTTTTTAGGCCAGCTGTATTAGATATATGTATGGAACAGTTTATAGACATCTGGTGTTTAGGCCATCTGTATAAGGTACATGTATGGAACAGTTTATAGACATCTGGTGTTTAGGCCATCTGTATAAGGTACATTTTTTTGAACAGTTTATGGACATCTGGATTTTAGGCCATCTGTATTAGATATATGTATGGAACAGTTTATAGACATCTTTTTTTAGGCCAGCTGTTTTAGATATATGTATGAAACAGTATATTGACATCTGGTGTTTAGGCCAGTTGAATTAGATATATGTAAGGAACCGTTTATAGACATCTCATTTTTAGGCCAGCTGTATTAGATATATGTATAGAACAGTATATAGACATCTGGTGTTTAGGCCAGCTGTATTAGATATATGTATGGAACAGTTTATAGATATCTGGTGTTTAGGCCAGCTGTATAAGGTACATGTATCAAACAGTTTATAGACATTTGGTGTTTAGGCCATCTGTATAAGGTGCATGATGAAACAGTTTATGGACATCTGGATTTAAGCCCATCTGTATTAGATATATGTATGGAGCAGTTTATAGACATCTTTTTTAGGCCAGCTGTATTAGATATATGTATGAAACAGTATATTGACATCTGGTGTTTAGGCCAGCTGTATTAGATATATGTAAGGAACAGTTTATAGACATCTTTTTTAGGCCAGCTGTATTAGATATTTGTATGAAACAGTATATAGACATCTTTTTTTAGGCCAACTGTATTAGATATATGTATGGAGCAGTTTATAGACATCTTTTTAGGCCAGCTGTATTAGATATATGTATGAAACAGTATATAGACATCTTGTGTTTTGGCCAGCTGTATTAGATATATGTAAGGAACAGTTTATAGACATCTGGTGTTTAGGCCAGCTGTATTAGATATACTAGTATGTAAGGAACAGTTTATAGACATCTTTTTTTAGGCCAGCTGTATTAGATATATGTATGAAACGGTATATCATAGACATCTGGTGTTTAGTCCAGCTGTATTAGATACAGGTATAAAACAGTTAATAGACATCTTGATTTTAGGCCAGCTTTATCAAGTTCATGTATGAAGCAGTTTATAGTAATCACCAGAGATATTTTAGTTGAAAATGTACTGAATTATGAAGAAGTGCCCTATTGATGGAAGTAAATAAGGAAACACATTTACATCAACAGTAATATAATAGTTGGCTAATTGATTGAACACTCTCTCTGTAGAAGACTTTATCATGTTAATAATGTGACAATGTGACCCAAAAAAAATATAAGAGACTGCCATTATCAGGCCATTAGGCATAATTAGGTCAATAGTATGCCAATATGACCTAGAGAGAAAGAAAAGTCGCAAAGTGACATAATTAGATCAAATTTAACATGAGGACATAATGAAGCATGATGGTTTTAGAGGCTATAAAAATAAAATATTGTAGAGAAAATAGAACTTGTTACATTGATGCTTTGTCTTTTACTCATATTATAAGAACAAGCATGCATACTACTTTAACAAAATTATATATGTGTGTGTCATTTTCGTAAATTGAAAGTAGAGGGTGGCAGTTTTGTTAGGCAGTGCAAGCGTCTGCAGGATGGCGTTACATTTTGACGACCACATGTAAAATGTCATTTAAAAGTAAAGTTGAAAGGTCAAATGGACCGACAAAATTATATGTATTATAGTGATGAAACAAGCGAGTTAGTACAAGGGATAATCTGGAAATACCAAAATTAATTATATATTTAAGAGTATTGATTACAGGCCAATATAAAAACATTATATGAAATAGTTTTTAAAAGAAAACAAAAATTTAGATAAATTTTATTAAACCGTTCTGTATTGAGGACACTGTCTAAGGTATGTAGATAATCTTGTGAAGTATACCCCACTTGTTTTCTATCCTTCACAATACAAATACATCTATAAAATAATCTTAGTTTTCTTTAGTTCCTAGATTGGTTAACCTAGGTAGGTATAATTATGTTAATAACAGGTTGTATTACTCATCACGTTTATCTGGTGAAAAATTTGTTATTTATATTCACTCTTGTTGCAGCAATGTTTGTCCTGAATCTAGGTTTATAATGTTAGTTTATACATAATTTATTTTAGTTCGATTGTGTCGGAAGTAGTATAGGCTTGTTGATAAACTCTTGAATCTGTTCCTGGAATCAGGTTCAGTATTAAGTAATGTGCTCAAGGAAATAACAGGATTAAACCCATGCCACCAGCAACCCTAGTTAGCTCATATTACTACTCTGACATGTTAACCACTCTGCCATACCACCACTACTAATATTATGTTATATTTACAGGCTTCGCGAAACTGCTGAAACATTTGCCTGACATTCGGTCAGACAAACTTTCAATTCTTGTCTGACCGAAAGAACTTTTGTCTGACCGAATTTTTTTTCCAAATATATGTATATGGTAATACCTTTGTGTTTTTTTAAAGACATAGGAACTTTTAAAGATTTGCAACACAATTTTATTCTCTTAAATAAAACATCAGTTTATCCAGATTGATGGACTCTGTCTGGAAATTTAAACATTCATGATCAAAATCATCATCATCATATGATCTTTATAAAATTTATGACACAATGTAGCCCGGGGTTCTATGATATCAAGGTACTTAACGTTTATCGGAAAATATTTAAATGTAAATATCATAAATGAATGAGATTTTTCTTCCACAGAGTTTTTTTTCTCTACTTTGGGAATGGTGCCGGTACCAGACTGATTGGGAAAAAATGCGTTATTTTGACTTCTATTGGGAATATTTTTTAATGCATTTTTTCAGCTACAAATAAGATTAATCATGAATAAAGATAGCTAACAGCTTCCACTGTCAAGGTAGAACTATGATGTGGTGATTTATATGAATATGTTGGATTTAAATGATTTCAGATAAATTTCTTGGCCTTGTGGAAATTTTGAACAGCCATTTTGGGAATTTAAACATTGGAAATTGGGAATTTTAATGTCTATTTTCTATTGGGAACAGTACCGTTTTAGGGTAGTAGTTATGTAAAGAAAAAAAACACTGTTCCATCTTATAAATGGACCTTTTCTAGAACTGTTTCTCAAAAAATTATTTCAAAAGAACCAATAAAAATGACATTATTTAGAATATTTTCAATGCCTGCCATTTTGGGTCATTTCAGAGGAGGTTACTACGGTATCAAGGTAATCCCCAAAAAAGCAAGTATGGAAGGATTGATGGGTCAAAACTTTCAAGTTAAGTTGTGAAAAACTTCCATCAGTTAACTTGCTATAAAATTAAAACTATATGAACAGACTATATGTCAGTATATGTGTTTATAACATATTTTAATTGACTGTGTAAAATCACTAAGGAAAATGGTAGTCAAATATGAAGGTTTTATAAAATAGTTTTCTTGCCCCAAATACATTCATTATTCACCAAATTAAATTTATTGGCAGATGAAAATGAATCTAGAATGCAAGTTTTACAAATATTAGCATCATCATATGTTGCTTTTACTAGCAGTCACAGAAAATTTAAATACCTTGATATCATAGAACCCTTGATATCATAGGAACCGAGTATACATTTCATCTTATTTTCTTCCTCGTTAAAAACCAACCATGAGCGGCCATTTTTCCATTTACCCACAAATTTTCTCGGCAGGCGCCTGGACTCGTATTTCTTTTGTTTCGCTTTTTTCCTTCATTAGATAATTTACGTTTTTTGCCTGGCGTAGCGCCAACGTAATAATTTAATAATGCAGTAACACCGACATTTTCTTCCGAGTCTAGAATTTGATTGGACACTAAAAATGAAACGGCGAATCAAAACTTGGTCTTGATCGGTCTTGGATATCCCGGTATTCGTACCGGACATAAGGTCCGGAACTCGGAAAAAAATATCGGACCGGCAATTTTCTTGCAAGTACGTTTCTAATGAAGTCACAAAATGAGAAATAAAGTCATGAGAAGTATAGGACACATGAACTTGTTAGCAAAACATGCAAAAACCATGCACCATGTGTCACTGACAGTGTGTGGTTGTTTCATCAAAATATAATTTTGTCCTTTCTGTTAAACATCTTGTTGAATTTGTACATATCAACACACTAGAAATGTTCAGGAGTTTACCAAGTTTGTACATCATAATGCTAAGTTATTGATCAGTTAAATAATATATTATATATCAATTCCCTGACTACATTATTATTGTAGAACATTATGTTTACAACTGATACAGTTATGTAAATCTATTAATGTGCAACCCGCCCTTAAAATGTACAGACATGACATTTCAGTTATTGGCAATAAAGAAAGACCAATGTAAAAAGATGTACAAGGAACTATTGTATACAGTTCAGATTTTCCAATATGTTTCCGACGGCTAGACAAGAAAGGACAAAAATTCTAGACAGTCATGAAAACTTTGATGTGACATACTGAGACTATTGGAGAAAGCAAGCTAATAATCAGTTCTGGTTTAATCCACACACAGTCTCATAAAGCAGGTGAAATTTGTCAAGACAAAGAATTTAAGAGATCGTGGCAATCTATAAATTGAATTAAGACATTTGTTGTCATTGAAGCTTGTTTTTTTTCCTGTTAACTAAAAATGTCTATAGGGAATAGAACTGTTGTACTTCAATATTCTTGGTATCAAATGAAGGGTCCTTGTGTCTTGGTATTATTTTACATGCTATAATGTATACATGCTTGGAAAGTAAACTCACACCATAGAGATCTGTCTGTACAAATATCTTACAACATTGCATAGGAAATCAACCTTGTGAATAAGGGAATCTGAAAATAAAAGAATTTTGATTTGTTTTATTGTCTCCAAGAAGAACTTTGATTTGCTCTGTTGATGCCAAGAAGAATTTTGATTTGCTCTGTTGTTGCCAAGAAGAATTTTGATTTGCTCTGTTGTTGCCAAGAAGAATTTTGATTTGCTCTGTTGTTGCCATGAATTTTGATTTGCTCTGTTGTTGCCATGAATTTTTATTTGCTCTGTTGTTGCCATGAAGAATTTTGATTCGCTCAGTTGTTGCTGTGAATAATTTTGATTTGCTCTGTTGTTGCCATGAAGAATTTTGATTCGCTCAGTTGTTGCCATGAAGAATTTTGATTCGCTCAGTTGTTGCCGTGAATAATTTTGATTTGCTCTGTTGTTGCCATGAAGAATTTTGATTCGCTCAGTTGTTGCCGTGAATTTTGATTTGCTCAGTTGTTGCCATGAATTTTGATTTGCTCTGTTGTTGCCATGAAGAATTTTGATTTGCTCTGTTGTTGCCATGAAGAATTTTGATTTGCTCAGTTGTTGCCATGCATAATTTTGATTTGCTCTGTTGTTGCCATGAAGAATTTTGATTCGCTCAGTTGTTGCCATGAATAATTTTGATTTGCTCTGGTTTGTAAAGAGGAATTTTGATTTGCTCAGTTGTTGCCATGAAGAATTTTGATTCGCTCAGTTGTTGCCATGAAGAATTTTGATTTGCTCTGTTGTTGCCAAGAAGAATTTTGATTTGCTCAGTTGTTGCAATGAATAATTTTGATTTGCTCTGTTGTTGCCATGAATAATTTTGATTTGCTCAGTTGTTGCCATGAATAATTTTGATTTGCTCTGTTGTTGCAAAGAGGAATTTTGATTTGCTCAGTTGTTGCCATGAATTTTGATTTGCTCAGTTGTTGCCATGAATTTTGATTTGCTCTGTTGTTGCCATGAAGAATTTTGATATTCAAGGGTCAATTTCGATTTTCTCTAATGTCTCCAAAAAGAGCGTTGTTACCAAAAAGATCTATGATTGTCTCTGTTGTTTTAAAAAGTGTTTATCTTAAGTGGAAATTAACACTTTTGTATTTTGTCAGTAAATTCAGAATTGCAGGGTCCTAAAATTCACTCTTCTTCTGTTACTCATACTTCTGGATTCCAGAACTTTTAAATTTTGAAGTCAGGACAATTTTCTGGAAAAATTTGGATATATCAATTGAAATTTATTTGCAGCAAATTTTAAAAAGGATGATTATACTTGAGATTATAAAACTTGTAAAATGTCAGTAGTTTCTAATAAATAGTGACTATTTTATCTATTACAATCACAACCTGTCAAACAAGCAAGGATCAAATTGTGATAACTTAATACTGTTATATTAACAAAGTCAATTAGATGGTAATAAAACTCGATAAACTTGTTAGGAAAAGATCCTCACATTATATCAGCTTCTTATATGAGCCGCGTCACGACAAAACCAACATAATGGGTTTGCAACCAGCATGGATCCAGACCAGCCTGCGCATCCGCGCAGTCTGATCAGGATCCATGCTGTTCGCTTACAAACCCTATTACAAGTAGAGAAACTGATAGTGAACAGCATGGATCCTGATCAGCGCAGGCTGGTCTGGATCCATGCTGGTCGCAAACCCATTATGTTGGTTTTGTCATGGCGCGGCTCATATTTTTCATCATGTATTAATAAACCAACTGATGTTTCATGTTTCTTCTATAGGTTCAGAATATTCCACACTACTGTATTCCAGAAACTTGGAAATTCTGAAATGTTTGGCTAGTTCAACAGATGTTTGATTTTCAGAAGTTCAATTGAATCACTAATTATCTATATGTTTTTTCAAAATATTTGAACGTTTTTAAGGAAAAATAATGGGATATATATAGTCATATTTGAGCCACATTATCATTTATATATAGTATCTGACATTAATAATGCTCTGCAATAAGGTCTGTTCTAGTAGTAAGATAAAATAAGTAAACACATAAATTATTTAATGTATCAGTCAGTTTGTGTTGTTTTAAAGTTTCACTCCTTTTGGACTGAAAATTTGTTGAGGTAAAATTAATAAAGTTCCAATATTGTCATTTATTCGCTGCTCAAGTTTAATTGCATATTCCAGTATTAAATGAATTTTCCTTGAAATACCTCATAATTTTCATACTTATATATGATTGTATACATGCATGACAAGCAGTCAGACATTTTACCATTTTGTTTTTCAATTTTATTTGCATGGTGTGTGGGAAATTTTTAAGTCAATTTATTCAATTTTGTACAAGTATCATTTTTAAAGGAGAAAAAAAACTGGGTTGGGGTTGGCAGGGATGAAGTCAATTGCTCATTTTATATTATTAATAGAGTATGGTGTAGAAAATTAAGCTGTTTTTCATTTCATAATAGATTGTTTTGCATTTGCAGGAAATTATAACCTACTGGGCTGTTAAAATAATCTTCCAAGTTTTTTTACTAGGTTTTCCGAAGGAAAAAACTGGTTATTAGATTGAGGTATGTCAGCGGGCGGGCATTAACAATTTCTTCTGTGCGCAACTCCTACATTTCTCTACGGATTTTGACCAAACTTTCACAGAAGCTTTGTCATCAAGTGCCCTGGGGCATATTGTCGGGGTTTTGCCATTGGATAATAATTGACCTAATTATGGCCCTTTGTTTATTTTCCTTATAAAGAATATATAGTGAACAAGAACTCCTACATTTCTCAACGGATTTTGACCAAACTTTCACAGAAGCTTTGTAAGCAAGTGCCCTGGCGTATATTGTCAGGGTTTTGTGATTGGATAATTTTTGACCTAATTATGGCCCTTTGTTTTTTTTCCTTATATAGAATATATAGTGAACAATTTCTTCTGTGGCAATTCCTCCTACATTATTCATGTTTTACATTGCTTGTTGCTTGTATTTGTATATCAAATACAACATATTTATCTACAATGGTGATAATTGAAAACCTGGTTTTCATGGCATTGCCATGTTTCTTGTCTTTTAATGCTTCCTATGAGTTTATGTCAGGTGAACAGTCCTGGGCTGGAGAATGCATATCTTGACTGTGAGTCTAAATGTAGTTTCTAAGGCAGATTAATTTAAGTTATTTAGTATTCAAGTCTTCAAAATAAGCTTTGAAGTGTTCCAAATTTAAGCATGCAAAGTCCATTATGCAAAATCAAAGGACAAATATTAAAATCACTGAAAAAGCTTTATTTGGAAATAAATTCATACGTCATATAAAGACGTCTGCGGCCTGAATTAAGTCATCGGAACATTTTTTATTCTGCATATTCAGCAACTTTCGGCCAATTTGTTGTTCATTTTGTGGCGTATTACGTAACACAGCATCAGCTGATCATATTTTTAGTGCTACAAGTTGATTGGTTCCCTATATATCGGTTTATCGGTAAAAACGGGAGGTAATGCAAGCAGTTCGGGGCAGCAAGACATGGTCCATGTAGATTGTACTGTTAGATGTAAACACATTGTTTTATTAAATAACAAACATGTGGTTTAGTAGGCAAAAAATCCAATACTGTTGTTTACTTAGAAAGCTCTGCGTAGATATATCTATAAGTTGAGAAACTTGTCTTATCGATTAACTTACAGGACATGTATTTTGACCTGCTTTTAGAAAATAACAGTATTTACGCAATACTTATTGTGTCATAGATAGAAAATAGATTTGTCACTTACGTTTCAATTATTTTGAAATTGTTTTTTTCCATGTTGATTTGTTGTTTAGACTTTTTTATGTTGATTACGTCTTATACCTTTGTCCTGCTTTTGTTGGATTTTGTTTGGAATATGGGGGTCTCTTCTCTGTCATCTGTCTGCCTGTCCGTCTGTCTGTCACAAAACTTGTCCGGACTACTCCTTAAAAACTACATGTCCAATTTCGTCCAAACTTTGCAGGAATGATCAGTACCAAGTTTAGTTGTGCATATCCTCAGCATTTTAAAATTATTTGTATATTTAGTTCTATCACTACAGTGTCTTGTTGTATAATGTCAGGGCATGATCTGGCGTTCAACATTAATATTTTCCTAGAAAAAACAAATAGAGTTTGTTGTTTTATCATCTTTAATCTAAAGATAAACTGACTTATAAGCCTATTTCACCTTTACTGCTAGTGGAATTTAGCTTCCCTTTGCTCTCAGAGCCATGTAGCTATTAATGGAACTGTCCCTTTTCTATTACAGTACTTAAAATACAGAAAATAAGTTCACCTTTGCTACCATAACCTATTATTTTACCTTTTACCTTTATACCATCATGATTTTATCAAACTCGTTGGTATCAAACTCATTTGTATGTTTTTCAAAAAGTTTAAATGAACAAGTTGTTATTTGTTGTTTCACTAGGAAGAAATAAAGATGTATTTCCGTACATTTACTGACTCATTCTGTCTAGAACACTGCAGATAAAAACATACTTAGTTTATATAAATAAAAAAGGTTAATAGTGTAAATGGTTTGGTGAAATTCTCTAAGCATTGCATTGAAAAATCATAGCCATATTTCCTTGGTTTTTAAAGCCAGGAATAGAATGATATATTCTCTAGTTACTATATTACCTATGACTAGGAAATAAACAATAAAACATATTATTTCAATCATAAAGCGGTGTGCTGATAGATCATAATTCTCATTACAATGATATTGCACAAACACACAAAAAATCCATTTGAGCCACGTCACGACAAAACCAACATAATGGATTGCGACCAGCATGGATCCAGACCAGCCTGCGCATCTGCGCAGTCTGATCAGAATCCATGCTGTTCGCTTACAGACCCTATAACAAGAAGAGAAACTGATAGCAAACAGCATGGATCCTGATCAGACTGCGCGGATGCGCAGGCTGGTCAGGATCCATGCTGGTAGCAAACGCACTATGTTGGTTTTGTTGTGACACGGCTCATTTTTTTGTTTTTGTCCATAAGACTGTAAGAGATTATTTCAATCATAAAACCAGCATGTCATTGTTAAATGTTTTAATACATAAAATCCTTGTCATCAGATAGTATGCTGTCTTACTCTAACTTGTATGGTAAATTAAGAGGAACTTTCTGGGCAAAACATGTTAACTTGATGCATTTTATAAGAATAACATATCACTGTTGCAATGAAATATTTTTTTAATACAAAACAGCACTACCTGATTCCTCTTAGATTAAGTAGATAAAATACTTTTCCTTCACTGATCATAAACAGTTTTGGTTTTCAAGATGAAAGGTTCTTTTTAATTATCATAATTTCTGAGCTTTTTATTGAAAGGTAAAATAGATGGACTTTGTTTTTAAACCTGTGTGGTGTTGTCTTTTGTAATCTTTTGATCTATAAAGAGTTGTCAGTGGTTAGTCTCTCATTTAGAAAATTACCAGAAATTAGTGAAAATTGCTGCAATGTGTCCATTAGTTTGGTTCTGTCATCCAGAATTCCTGGATAAACTCTGTGCCTATGTTGTCTTGATGGTTTATTTAACTGTCACAGTACGTAATGAAACATTCCTGCTGGAAGATCAAATAAGATTTTTTTAATTATTTTTTTTTTACTCTAAATAATGGTACATCTGAAATAAAACATTATTTTGTACATCAAATTTGTGATTTTTAGCGGAAAAGTCAAGCTAGCTATTACAATCGCTGTGTTATCCTAAAAACCTTTAATGTATCCCATTATATTAAATGTTATCAACATGAAACTCTTGCTTATCCTGATATGGTGCAGTTATTAGACAAGAGCAATATTTTAGGAGGTAATTGCCCCTCAGGCCCATTTCTGATTTAGAACTTTTAACAGATGAGCAATAACATTGCATGGAGTGCTCTTGTTTCAGTTATTTTAGGAACTAATTTAATTTTTCCACTATATTATACTACACAAACTCTTGATACTATGAGAATGAAGACGGTTCTTTGAGTTAAACATTTGTAACTTGCCTCAGATCAGTATTCTTTTATATCTACATCTATTATTCAGTTCTTCAATCAACTTCAAAGACAAAACACTGACAGTCCTACAAAATAGATAGATCATGGCTGCTTTGCATTAATTATTCGGATGTTGTCATTGGTTAAGTGCCTGAACACTGCTTGACAGAATGTGTCATGTCTTCATGAAAGCAGTTGAAAGAAATCAAAATTTTGAAGAATATGTTATAAAAATTAACCCTGCTGTTTTTATGGAGACATCATCTTAGTTGATATAAAGATTTTAATATGCTTATAATCTTAAGTGTATTGATTTATGTTTATTGATAATATTGATGATTTGAATTTTTAGCTGGCTGTATTTTTGTATATCAGGGTAGTACGTTTGATACCACAACAGGAGATCTGATGACTAGACCAAAAATCAGGGGAGAATGTAACCCGGCGGAGGTATAAGGCATATAATTATGTTGCGTATTATGATTACCGGAGCCATGCCAAGTTTAGATTGAAAATACCTAATGTTATATTGTTTATGGTGTATATTTTCAGACACGCCTCCACCAGGATATATTAGTGAAGATGGGGATAACACAGATAACCAAGGCATGGGTAAGTTCTATCTTTCTAGGGCTGATAGTGACCAAACACTGGAGGGTGTCTTTGACCAAGTAGTTCAGGGAGGGTCCTCGGACTATGTTGAAAAGAGCTTCCATATTTTTATGGTTCAGATCGCTCAATTCAGTTTCCTTTCTCCTCAATAGGTTGCAGTTGTTAGATATGTTGACTGATGGTGTTGAAGACAATTTGCTTTCTGAATGTGTGATTGTAGACATCACTTAGGGTCCCAATGTTATAATCTTCATACAACATTCAGAAAAATTGCTGCACATGATCGTCTGAGTTATGCACTAATGTAGTATAGGGGCATCAATGAAAAAATCTTTTTCTCTGTAAACTCATATTTTGGATATGTGATAAATAGAATATTATATTGATGTAGGTTCAATACATTGTTTATTAGACTCATTGAATAAATCTGTATTATTCTTGCCAGAGACTGATGTCATAAAAGCAGAATTCAGAATTTCAAATGAGAAAATGCGATTTTAAACCAAGTAGGACATAAGCCATCAATGTCCTGGCTTAGAGATAGACATGTAAACTATTAGGCTCTTCATATTATAAGTAAAGAACTATCATATTTTATGGTATACTAAATGAAAGAGATGTTGTATTAATTAAAGTTTTGTTTACAGAAGGGGTTGATATGTCACCAAGCCCGCCCCTCGATGCCCAGCCAGTCACATATAAAGAACCGACATACTGGTGTTCAATTGCCTACTACGAGTTAAACACACGTGTTGGCGAGACATTTCATGCATCACAGCCTTCACTGACAGTTGATGGATTCACAGATCCTTCAAACTCGGAGAGATTTTGTCTAGGGTTGTTGTCAAATATAAATAGAACACAGCAAGTAGAAATGACTAGAAGGCATATAGGTAAATGATCTTCTAATAAATGAAAGAGGCATTAAATTATCATATTTTATATACTTTAAAGAATCTCAGTGGCCAATTGATTTGAAATGGTAAAGCTATGTTGATACTGGATTCCAATCATCAATTCCACAAAAATATAACATCATTTAGTGAAGGTATCAAATTAAACATGATATAGAAATAAGAAACTTTTACAAAAGCTTAGTGTTAAATACAGTTTAGATGAATAAGTATAATTGAGACAAGTAAGATGAAAAAAATATAGAAATACCTTTTAATGTTCTAAATATCATACAAGCATCTTTTAAAGATTGCCTGTTTATATTGACATTTTATAACCGCAACAAATTTATCAAAGTCGGAAAAAATTCAGGTACACAGTCCTGTCCAATAGAGGGACTGAATCCAGTAAAATGATAACTTGCCTTATGTGAAACAAATACATGCTGAATAAATAATTTTAGCTAAAAACATAAGGTTTTTATTTTAGTGGTGTATAACCGAGTAATTATCTCTTTGTGTGTTTATAATACAATTTCACTACATATTCTTATTTACCCTGGTAAACATCCGCTTATAGAGGTTTGCTGCATAATGAATATCTTGTAAAATAATAAGATAATAGCCTGAAGAAAACAGAAAAAAAACACCATCCTTAATTTGTCATTGTTAAAAGAGTATGAAGAAATTTCAAGTAAACATTCCTGTTTTTGAGGAAACAATCCTGTTTTTGTTTTATTCAAACCCTTATATGTTAATCTCCACAATGTTCCCGGTGACATTGAGATAACGAGTGTCAACTATATTTCAGTAAAACTACATTTGCTGTGACACAATTTATTCACAATATATATAAAACACAAATATTTTCAGGTAAAGGGGTAAGGCTATATTACATTGGAGGAGAAGTATTTGCAGAATGTCTAAGTGAAAGTGCTGTATTTGTTCAAAGCCCTAATTGTAACCAGAGGTATGGATGGCACCCGGCCACAGTATGTAAGATACCACCTGGTAAGTGACTGGTTCCCTTATTGTCCTTTAAATATTGTTTGTTTGTATTTAATGCCAATAAAATATTCTGTTCTGTTCTGTTCCTTTACCCTTTGAAGGATTTTCTTCAAACTTGGCTCAAATGTTCACCTGAACAAGGCAATATGCAAAGCCCATACCACCACTATCCCTCAATATATCACGAAAACAAATCTATCATAGCACTAGCTTTGTTAAAATGATTAAAATTCCTTGTATATATACAGCTGTAAAACCAGCATGCAATTGACTGTGATATACATTTTATATTGTTGGCAGCATTTACTCTGTGGAAAAAGAATTGTAAGAAAAGAAAATATTTAAAGGTTCCCTGACAAAATGTAAATATTGGCACCAAAAATGTTTGTTTACATTCCAGGGTGTAATTTGAAGATTTTTAACAATCAAGAGTTTGCGGCACTACTTGCCCAGTCTGTAAATCAAGGATTTGAATCTGTATACCAGTTAACTAGAATGTGTACTATACGTATGAGCTTTGTCAAAGGTTGGGGAGCTGAATATAGGTGAGTAAAGTCATTCAATTGATCATGTATACACTGAATATAGGTGAGTAACGTCATTCAATTTACCATATATACACTGAATATAGGTGAGTAACGTCATTCAATTTACCATATATACACTGAATATAGGTAAGTAATGTCATTCAATTTACCATATATACACTGAATATAGGTGAGTAACGTCATTCAATTTACCATATATACACTGAATATAGGTGAGTCACGTCATTCAATTTACCATATATACACTGAATATAGGTGAGTAACGTCATTCAATTTACCATATATACACTGAATATAGGTGAGTCACTTCATTTAATTTACCATATATACACTGAATATAGGTGAGTAACGTCATTCAATTTACCATATATACACTGAATATAGGTGAGAAACTTCATTCAATTTACCATATATACACTGAATATAGGTGAGTAACGTTATTTAATTTACCATATATACACTGAATATAGGTGAGTAACTTCATTCAATTTACCATATATACACTGAATATAGGTGAGTAATTTCATTCAATTTACCATATAAACACTGAACATAGGTGTGTTTTCATTCAATAAACCATATAAACACTGAATATAGGCGAGTCCTCATTCAATAAACAATATAAACACTGATCATAGGTGAGTCACTTCATTCAATTTACCATATATACACTGAATATAGGTGAGTCACTTCATTTAATTTACCATATATACACTGAATATAGGTGAGTAACTTCATTCAATTAACCATATATACACTGAATATAGGTGAGTCCTCATTCAATAAACAATATAAACACTGAATATAGGTGAGTCACTTCATTCAATTTACCATATATACACTGATTATAGGTGAGTCACTTCATTCAGTTGACCATATATACACTGAATATAGGTGAGTCACTTCATTTAATTCAACCATATTAACACTGAATATAGGTGAGTAACTTCATTCAATTTACCATATATACACTGAATATAGGTGAGTAACGTCATTCAATTTACCATATATACACTGAATATAGGTGAGTTACTTCATTCAATTTACCATATACAGTAAAAACTCTGAAAACCGGACCCTCTGAAAACCGGAATCCTCTGAAAACCGGACCATTTTAAAAGTCCCGTTTTTTCTCCCTATATGTTCATTGAAAAAAAATCCTCTGAATACCGGAACCTCTGAATTCCGAAAACCGGACGCTTTTCTACGGTTTCTAATGCTAAACATGCATAAAAAATCCTCTGAAAACCGGACAGCATTTTAAAGTGTCAACCTTCTGTGTACTTTAATGTAAATCTAAACATAATCTCAACTTGTGACATGTTCAAATACCTGGTAATGGTCATCTCCTTTTATCTATGTGTAAAACCTCTGACAACCGGAATCCTCTGAAAACCGGACTTTTTGTCAAGTCCGGACAGGGTCCGGTTTTCAGAGTTTTTACTGTATACACTTAATACAGAGCTCCAGATAGCGTGCGTATAAGCGTAAAATACGCATAGAAAATCTAAAATACGCATCACTTTCAAAATTCGTGCGTCACAGTTACGCACAACAAAATGAAAATACGCTCGTGTTTCAAAATTTATGCGTGAAAGAATAGAAGTGTAAACATTTGATATGTAGAAAGAAAATGTTTTGAGCATAAAAATACAATATATTTCCATTTAATTGCATTGAAAACTGTCAACAACGCATGTTAAAAACGAAAGTAGCAGGAAATACAGAAGGGAGGTAACTCCCGTAGATCAACCTGTGAATTTATTGATGAAATTTGTGCCAGATAATCGTTGTAGGAGTTAACACAGTATTAAGTTTGTTTAGGCATATATTGACATGCTAATGCCTCAATATAAACAAAAATATATTTTAATTTCTTTAACTTTTGTTGTTGGAACAAAATAACATGTTTTTCACTTGCAGTTTTGTACTCAATATTTTAGTACCCAGTCTACAGTTACGGACAATTTTCTCTCAGACCAATACTTTTTTTAAGGAAAGATTTAAAAAATCTTTTTTATGTTTCTTTAATTCCAACTATAATTGTTCAAACTGGAGTACATGATAAGGTACATGCCAACAAAAATAAAAAAAATAAAAATATTGACTCCTAGAAAATAAAATAATTTCAGGGCTTCCACTAGTGGAAGTTTGGGAGTCATTTACTCCTTCATTTGGCCTGTGACTTAAGAAAATCAATACTTTTCCTTCTTTACCTATATAATGTGACTTCAAATATCAGAGATTTTGAAGTCTTTGACTTCCAAATTTTGAAAATGGAAGCCCTGATAATTTTACTGTGTATACTCTGGAAATCTGACTTTACATGGCATGTTTTGTATTGTTTCACATTAAATCAGTATTTAATTTGTAAAGGTTTTTCTAAAAAAAGAAAATAAACAAACAAACAAACACACCAATAAGTTTAATTTGTTTATAAAAAATGCAAAATGCTTTTTTGACAGATTTTACCCCTTAAGTTTTTCAGAATTTGCATTTTACCCCTCACTCTAAATTTTGAGGGGTAAAAACCCCTTGGCCAAAAAAATTATCTGGAGCTCTGTTAATATAGGTGAGTCACTTCATTAAATTTACCATATATACACTGAAAATAGGTGAGTAACGTCATTCAATTTACCATATATACACTGAATATAGGTGAGTAACTTCATTCAATTTACCATATATACACTGAATATAGGTGAGTAACGTCATTCAATTTACCATATAAACACTGAATATAGGTGAGTCAAAATTGACCATATAAACACTTAATATAGGTGAGTCAAAATTGACCATATAAACACTTAATATAGGTGTGTTAATTCATTAAATTGACCATATAAACACTGAATATAGGTGTGTTACTTCATTAAATTGACCATATAAACACTGAATATAGGTGATTTTTCATTCAATAAACCATATAAACACTGAATATAGGTGTGTTACTTCATTAAATTGACCATATAAACTTATGACAGATGTATTTCATTGTATGACTGCAGGAGACAAACAGTAACAAGTACACCATGCTGGATAGAAATACATTTGAATGGACCTCTACAATGGTTGGACAGAGTTCTAACACAGATGGGGTCACCGGGCTTACCCTGCTCCAGTATGTCATGAAAATATCAACCTTAAATGTTGGGCAGACATTTCACATAAATAGATGAATAAGAATTCAAAATCGGCATGTTCATAAGCTTTATGCTGTGCATAATGTGTTAAAAAGTTTACACAAATGTGTTATAAAGTTTACACACAAACTAGAGATAATTGACATATATGTGTACATTTTTATTATTTGTATACAAATTATGACAATATTGTGATCATGAATTCATATGTGTACATGTACAATCATGGTTTTAAACTTCACTATACCATAATGTGTTTTTACTATCGTAGAGATTTGTATCTGTAGTTCATTACATATAAATAGTGGTAATAATGAGTTCTCTTTGAGATTCTCATGAAAAAAGTGTCAAGTTGTATTTGTTAATATGTAAGGGTCAAGATTTTAAGTCCCAGCCCAATGCTGAAATAAATGAATTTACAAGAACAGATTGTAAGGATTTTTTTCTAAGAATAAAACCCTGTAGAGTTTAGTGATACAAGTCTGAAATCAATGATAAAATGTTTGTAATAATATTTTAGAAATAATATATTCTAGATGTCTATAAAGGATAACTATAATGGGCCATTAAAAGAAGTATTTACAAAGTTGTGTTTTATGCATTATTGCATTCTAAGGTTTCACATTAAGTTCAGATAACTCCTGTGACTACTTTAATTAACCCTGGATCTCTCTTTAAAAGATTGAGAAAGTACCTTAAATCTACTAACTTTGGTACTTTACTATGATATTGGCTGAGACAGTTAGACCATTAACAGAGCATGTTTACTATTGGCTGTGGCAGGTAGACCAGTCTCAGAGCATATGTCTATTGGCTGTGGTAGGTAAACCACTCACAAAGCATGTGTACTATTGGCTGTGGCAGGTAACCAGTCTCAGAGCATATGTCTATTGGCTGTGGCAAGTAGACCAGTCACAGAGCATGTGTACTATTGGCTGTGGCAGGTAGACCAGTCACAGAGCATGTGTTCTATTGGCTGTGGCAGGTAAACCACTCACAAAGCATGTGTACTATTGGCTGTGGCAGGTAGACCAATCACAGAGCATGTGTACTATTGGCTGTGGCAGGTATACCAGTCACTGAGCATGTGTCTAATGGCTGTGGCAGGTATACCAGTCACAAAGCATGTGTACTATTAGCTGTGGCAGGTAGACCAGTCACTGAGCATGTGTACTATTGGCTGCGGCAGGTAGACCAGTCACAGAGCATGTGTACTATTGGCTGTGGCAGGTATACCAGTCACAAAGCATGTGTACTATTGGCTGTGGCAGGTATACCAGTCACTGAGCATGTGTCTAATGGCTGTGGCAGATAGACCAGTCACAAAGCATGTGTACTATTAGCTGTGGCAGGTAGACCAGTCACTGAGCATGTGTACTATTGGCTGCGGCAGGTAGACCAGTCACAGAGCATGTGTACTATTGGCTGTGGCAGGTATACCAGTCACTGAGCATGTGTACTATTGGCTGTGGCAGGTAGACCAGTCACTGAGCATGTGTACTATTGGCTGTGGCAGGTATACCAGTCACTGAGCATGTGTACTATTGGCTGTGGCAGGTAGACCAGTCACAGAGCATGTGTACTATTGGCTGTGACAGGTAGAACAGTCACTGTGCATGTGTACTATTAACTATGGCAGTTAGAACAGTCACAGAACATTTGTTTATTAGCTGTGGCAGGTATACCAGTCACAGAGCATGTGTACTATTTACTGTCCCAGGTGGACCAGACACAGAGCATATGTCTATTGGCTGTGTCTGGTAGACCAGTCACAGAGCATGTGTACTATTGGCTGTGGCAGGTAGACCAGTCACAGAGCATGTGTCTATTGGCTGTGTCAGGTAGACCAGTCACAGAGCAAGTGTACTATTGACTGGCAGATAGAGCAGTCACAGAGCATGTGTACTATTGACTGGCAGGTAGACCAGTCACAGAGCATGTGTACTATTGACTATGGCAGAACAGTCACAGAACATTTGTTTATTAGCTGTGGCAGGTAGACCAGTCACAGAGCATGTGTACTATTTACTGTCTCAGGTGGACCAGACACAGAGCATATGTCTATTGGCTGTGTCTGGTAGACCAGTCACAGAGCATGTGTACTATTGACTGTGGCAGGTAGACTAGTCACAGAGCATGTGTACTATTGACTGTGGCAGGTAGACCAGTCACAGTGCATGTGTACTATTGGCTGTGGCAGATAGAGCAGTCACAGAGCATGTGTACTATTGGCTGTGGCAGGTAGACCAGTCACAGAGTATGTGTACTATTGGCTGTGGCAGATAGACCAGTCACAGAGCATGTGTACTATTGGCTGTGGCAGGTAGACCAGTCACAGAGTATGTGTACTATTGGCTGTGGCAGGTATACCAGTCACTGAGCATGTGTCTAATGGCTGTGGCAGGTAGACCAGTCACAGAGTATGTGTACTATTGGCTGTGGCAGATAGACCAGTCACAGAGCATGTGTACTATTGGCTGTGGCAGATAGACCAGTCACAGTGCATGTGTACTATTGACTGTGGCAGGTAGACCAGTCACAGAGCATGTGTACTATTGGCTGTGGTATGTAGACCAGTCACAGAGCATGTGTACTGTTGGCTGTGGCAGGTATACCAGTCACAGAGCATGTGTACTATTGGCTGTGGCAGATAGACCAGTCACAGAGCATGTGTACTATTGACTGTGGCAGGTAGACCAGTCACAGAGTATGTGTACTATTGGCTGTGGCAGGTATACCAGTCACAGAGCATCTGTACTATTGGCTGTGGCAGATAGACCACTGACAAAGCATGTGTACTATTGGCCGTGGCAGGTAGACCAGTCACAGATCATGAATGTGTATCATGGCTGTGGCTTTGGTAAATAGTATAGCATACTGTTAGTCTTTTAAACTTTGCTTAAATTATAAAAGTCGAGAATGATATTGTTTGAACTCATACAGTTAGCATTGTTGTTTTTTTTCTATCTATTATTATATGATTGGGGAAGTAAAGTTCTGTATTTTTTATGAGATCTATTTGTTGGGAATGTAAGAATTTTGTTATATATCATCATCATAGTGCTCCTATTATTTTGTGTTAATGAATTTTGAATGCTGAAATGAAGATTTTTATTCATTTGATTAAATGTATTATCATGTATTAGCATGCCATAATTGTTCAGTGTATATAAATATGTAATATTTTATTCTCAACCTTTATTAATATATGCATGTTAAAATATGAAATAATTGGAAAAGGAGTTTTCTTGTTGAGAAGGATAAATGTTGATCCTAAAACAGCTTCACTGAGGTTTACAAGCCTAGATAACATTTGTAACCCTTACATACATCAACTTTGCAACTTAAAATGGAACGATATGGAGTGGGGTGGGGAAGTAGATCAACTTGGCCACTTCAAATGGAACAATATGGAGTAGGGTAGGGAAGTAGATCAGCTGGGGCCCTTAACATGGAAAGATATTGGTGAGGGGGGAAGCAACATATTTGTATCAAATTAAAAATTAATATTTAGTGCAATTCTTAACCTGATATGAGTTTATAAAGCCTTTTTGTACAATAAAAATAACAATGGGAGTGAATGATGTAAAATTTTACATTCTGTATAGACATATATTACATGGTATAAGATTAAAAATACATATTTCACGTCCAATCAAACTCTTTATTATTTGCTTACTTGATCACAGTAGACTTGTGTTAGCCTTGTTATTTTCATACTGTGTGTATGTAGCTCTAGTTATTCTAATAAGTAGACTGCATAGTGATTGATAAAGAAGTTTATTTTGGATAAATGAAATATATTTAACGTCAGCACTCCCTTAATGTTCATACTTTCTAATGAGGAAATTTTCATTAAACTGTCTGTATTATAGTCCAATGTATTGTTTCTGTGAGATATGCATAATGTTATCAGCAAAACAGAGAAACATGAAGACAGCTTTTGTTGTAAAGTTAATAGAAGATTCTCCTTGCAACAGAAATGTATAAATCTAGCATTTAATAAAGTCTATATCTGTTGTAAGTTCACCACATAAAATGATTCTAAAATGTTAAGGTAATGATGTTTCAAATTTCATTATTGTCATCACTTTTGAAAATGGGTTTTTTTTGCTACTTTAAAATCAATTTTCCTTTATTTCTGATACAAACAAAAGATATATGTTGTGCAAAATGTGGTTGATTGCAGCCAGCTTTAATATCTTTCTTGTTTTCTAGTTTATCGGGATATAGATATACAAAGACATAATACATTATTTCTGGTCCTTATTGAAATTTTTGTATATACTGAAATGAAATGAAGTTTCATAGTCTGCAATTATTGAAATAATAGCTCTCACATATCTCAAGTTATATTGTCCTCAGATACAAGTATTTTACCGTATTGCTGAAGCAGCTGTATGTTTCCCTATTTCTGAAGAAGCTTCATTTTTTCCCTATTTCTGAAGAAGTTTTGTTTTTCCCTATTTCAAAAGAAGTTGGTTTTCCCTATTTATGAAGAAGTTGGTTTTCCCTTTTTCTGAAGAAGTTGGGTTATCCATATTTCTGAAGAATACAGGGGAGGGGGTAAGGATGATAAGTTTTTCTTAGGGTAAGGAGTAGTGGTAATATTTTTTCATAGGGTTGGGGGGCGTCAGTGGCCGAGTGGTTAAGGTCGTTTACTTCAAACCACTTGCCCCTCACCGCTGTGGGTTCGAATCCCGACAGGGACTTTGGATTCTTTCATGTGAGGAAGCTATCCAGCTAGCTTACGGAACGTCGGTCATTCTACTCAGGTGCCTGTTGGTGCCTGAAATAATGCACAGAAGGGTACCTGAGGTCTTCCTCCACCAGTAAAGCTGGAACGTCGCCAAATGACCTATTCTGTGTTGGTGTGACGTAAAAGCCAATCAAACAAAAATCATAGGGTGGGATGTTAAGTAGTGTTTATAAACTGTCTTTGGACAGTTTGAATGGTTTAACTTTAACTCTGAATTATTGAATTTTAGCTGAAATTCATTGTTTGATAAATCAAGGATATCAAGTCATAGTTTGTATAAAAAATTGTAGACTATAATTGTGTTGTATAAATATTATATATAGATGCTTTGCTTGCTTGGTTGGAAAAATTGTGATAACTTTTTATGATGATGATTATTGATAATTATACACTATTGTTCATTTATACTATATTTTTGTGCATGTATAATGTGAAATCACTTTATAGTTATATTCAATTTCTTTTTACTGCATTCTTTTTATTGTTAGGGAAAGATTTAAGTGTACAGGTTATATCAAACTTTATCATTATATAATGTATAGTAGATAAAGTGGTTACTAGTATATATCAGATACCATCACATGACAGGGCTATGTGATAAACTGTCACATGACAGGGCTAGGTGATAAACTGTCACATGACAGGGCTAGGTGATAAACTGTCACATGACAGGGCTAGGTTGACAGGGCTCAGTGATAAACTGTCACATGACAGGGCTAGGTGATAAACTGTCACATGACAGGGCTAGGTGATAAACTGTCACATGATAGGGCTAGGTGATGAACTGTCACATGACAGGGCAAGGTGATAAACTGTCACATGACAGGGCTAGGTGATAAACTGTCACATGACAGGGCTAGGTGATGAACTGTCACATGACAGGGCAAGGTGATAAACTGTCACATGACAGGGCAAGGTGATAAACTGTCACATGATAGGGCTAGGTGATGAACTGTCACATGACAGGGCTAGGTGATAAACTGTCACATGACAGGGCAAGGTGATAAACTATCACATGACAGGGCTAGGTGATGAACTGTCACATGACAGGGCTAGGTGTTGAAACAACTGTTTCTCACCAATCCTTCTAGTTCATGATATTGTCACCATGCTGCATCTGTGAAATGGTCTTCTGACATTGTTCATTGACTAAGAAATTTCACATCAATGATTCAAACAGTAAAGAATCTGGCCAAACTGTTAAGGTTTGAAGACTGTCCCTGTCTCTATACTGGTAAAGGCTGTCCTGTCTTTATAATTCTACTTGTATTCTATATTCTTATATTCTGTAGGGTTAAACTAAGTAGTTAACAGAGTCATAAGTTTTTCTCTCGGATCATGTACATTGTATATGATATTGTTTAGTTTTTGTAATTCTCCAAAGTTTATTATACATGTACATGCTAAATGTGTTCTATTTTTATGTAGGCATAAATTGTATAGACTTTGCTGTATATATTCTTCTTTGGGGATATAATCTTCCCCATCAATGGAATATTATCTCAATATAGACACCTGCGCTGTTTTTATCATGATCAATATGAAAAATATCTTATTTGGAAGAGAAAATATATAAAATATTTCACTGCTCATTATTTTCAAACTTTCACCAACACATCTGTTTACTTTGTTACAAGTAAATATATGATATACATGTATATTCTAAAGATACCTGAGATTTTATATACAGAAATTCACAATACAAAACATGTGAAATTATTTGATGAAATCACCTTGAGGTAACATAGGTTTCGTATACATGTATTCATAATATAACATTTTTTTTTCCTAAATGGAAAGCAAAGTGTACTCTGTAATGTAAGATATGTGGGCAGTAATGTGAAGGTATACATTTTTGTATCTCATTAAAAAATGAAGTATCTGCTCTCAACAATGAGTAGAAAATTAGATATGTTATATAATAAATATGTGGAATTTTACTATTGATGTTGTCACATATTGTAGACTAACTAGATAATGATTGTTAAATTATATAATTGTGATATGACTATAACAGTATGTTATATGTCAACATGGGTGAAACAATGAAAAAAACAATAAAATCCCGGTTGAACATTTTTTCAGAGTAATTTTTACAATTTTATACTGTCAAGTGCATTATTTAAGTTCACTTTCAAATTTACAACATTATCCATATAATGTATACATGTTTCTCATGTTCCTATGAATTGTTCATATACCTTCCTAGTCTCTATTACAGACTTGTTAAGACTTTTGGTGATCCCTGTTTGTGTCTGAGAAGCTTCTGGGGTCTTATTTTCCCATTTTACCTCAGAGGGCCGAGTTTGTTATCTAGGGATCTTCCTGTCCCAAAATTTTGAAACCTAACAAAAATTGTACATCAGATTGCTACAAATGGTAGTTTGTGAGGGAGCTCTTTGTTAAGCATACAGAAAAGAAGAAAATTGCTACCCACTTGTTATAGTAACATTAAACGTATTAAATGACAGGGAGACTATTAAAGAAACTGATCTAGAAGTGTTTATATTATACACCTGTATCACATTCACAAATATGATGCAACAGACAAAAATTTATATGGCTATTCAGTGTACAGGTATACATGTAAATATGTTATTATAGGGAGTTTTATAATCTTGTATATGACTCTCATAGAATTTACTAGAATGGATCATGCAGGGTGCTTTTGAAAAATCTGCTCAAGTCAAATACAAGACTCAGATCAAGATCACTACCTTTAATAAAATGTAACAAATACTGAACCATGAGATTTGTCATCGTAGGAAAATGAGAAACACATTATATGGATAGGGTTAATTTGTTTGTCAGAAATAATTTGGCAGTTGATTTTATATTTAATCATGATTGTAGACATTTGTTAGATAAATTATCATTTTCTCAGCTTCTGTAGGCTTTATAGGCTTTTTGTAAAGCTATATGTATTATTTTTACATCATGGCCTGAGCTATTTATAGTATTACGTCACATGACCTGATCATGTGACACTTTGTTGTCTGTTAGCTTGTTTTAAAATGATTTTTTTGTTAAATACATTGATATTGATGAGGTATTTGATGCTAGTGCTAGTAATATTAAAGTGTGATTGATGATTGTAATGTCCTTAAAATTTCTGTAATATTCCCTGCTCTAGTGGTCTAAACTGTACCATCACTATTGTACATGGAATTTTGAAATGTCTTGAATTGAAGGATTTTAATTTTAAAATATTTTTTATTAATCTGGCAACAACAATGTATTGGTGTTCAAACTGGTTTGTTACAATACTGGTAACTGATTTAGCCAAAATGTGAGATTAAGTGAATGAATATAAATGTATGTGAAGAATTTCAAAATGTCACACCTTAACTTGTGCTCTTCAAACATGAGCTTTAATTATCGGTTAATGTTTTTTTTCTGTAAGATTATCTCAGAATTAATACAAATTTTATATGAAAAAAAAATCACTAAATTTGTGCGGGGTGCTGTTTTGAAACAACTAAAAATTCAAGCTAATTAATATTTCATCATTTATATGAGGTTTTATTTAGCTCATGATCTGTGCATATTTTCTTTATTTCCTTGTTTCTTTTTATAAAACTTTTGAATGAATTGAGGGGAAAAAAAAGGACAAATTTCCTGTTTTATAGCATTATATTGATTTGACTGGTTTCTTTCATGCTTGCATTTTGCCATGGTAGATTATTTTGCTGTAAGAGTGATCTCCCTTTGTTTCTTTGATATTTAAGTATTTAATCATTTATTTTTCAAAGAATTCTAACTTAAGCTCCTAATCTGAAGATATTATTTTTTCATTCCATTCTACAAAGAAAGAAAGGGAAGTAATTTCTTGTGTATCTTAATTGCTATAAAAAGCCAAAGCTTATTGCTAATTTTAGATTATACATGTGTATATAGTATGTAAATAATGAGCTTAATAAAGCATCATTTGCTTGTAAACCATATTGTCAGTTATTATCAAAACATTTGACTGAGTCATTAAATTTGCTTTAAACACCTTGTAAGAAGTTGTTATTTTTATATCCCTCCAGTTGATGCAAGAGATGTGCTCCACATAAACATGTATGAAATGCAAGGGAGGCCATAGACAGATTTCAGTACTTCAAGTACTTATTTTGGTTTGTGTAATGAAAAGGATATTCCATCAGTGTCTTTCAATACTGAATTAATCAAAAAGGGATAAGATATTCAGCAGTCTCTTATGCACCAAAATTCAGAACACACTCTGTGAAATATATATTCTGATCTTACCGGTACACTGAACTAAACAAATATCCTCTATATTGTCTTGTTTATGGGTGTTCATGTTCATATGGTTTACTTTAATTTTGGCACCAATTGATAGATCCATACTCTGACCTATTATTTGAATAACAATAGATTTAACCACAAACATTGACATGTGCTCTTTTGTTAACAACTATGTTGTGAAATTGTTATTGTATCCACTTATCTGATAATAAGAATAAGATAGGTCATACTTTCGGCCGACTGAAAAATTTTATAAATTCAAAAAAGTATTATTAGAAACCCTAGTCATTTGTTATGCCTTGTTCAATTTGTTATATCTCCTATTGAAGGTAGTTTGCACCTCGTCATATTTGCATTTCTTGTTGGGACTAAACAGTAATTGTTTAACGGTCGGAAAATCCCCACTTGCTTGTGACAATTACTAATACATGTAAATTTGAATCAAAAGTCTGCTTGTGACAATTACTGATACATGTAAATTTGAATCAAAAGTCTTAACAACAGAGACTTACATTCAAGTATGCGTAGACTTCCATGCATGTTCTTGAGATAATAAAATGTTTTACATCTACCTTGTTAGCGAAGACAAATGTAAAAGAATAACTTATACCAAACACTTCATGCCAGATACCTTATTTCTGAATGCTCTGTTTTTCGCACTCTCACCCCCCACCCTCTCTGGCAAGCTAAAAACAACAACATCAATATAATGATAACCACATTTATTACACAGAAGAAAGGTAGATACAAACTAGAGTGACAAAGTTCTTTATTATATACCTATAAATTTCTATTCCAAATGTACTACTAAATCATGAATAGCCAAAACTATTCAACAAATAGAGGAATCTATTATAACATTAGTGAAAATCACTGTCAAACAAGTTATCTTCGCTTGTTCCTGTCTTGCTGTACATTTCGTGGCATTTTGTACTACTAAGAGCGTGGTCTTTTTTGCAAACAAAAATGTATTCATCCATCATTATTTTTATTTTTTCACAGCTATATTTCTGTTCCTGAAACAATTTATAGAAGTTCAGTGAATTGAAACTCTTTTTGTCTTAAAATGAGCAGATATATAATAAAAAGATAAATAGTACTAGCTTTCTGAAGGCCATGTATTTTGATACTCTCAGCTTGGGAAAATACATATTATGCTGGACCTCAGGTCTTGAAAGATATAAATTTTCCAATTCTTCTTGTAGCAAAATACAATGCCTAAAAAAGCTTCTACAACACTGTTCTTTTGAAAGAGAAAATCAGCATGATTAAACTTAACCTCAATATTACCTTCAACACTTTTCTTCTTAAAACATTGTAATTTTTGTATTATCATGTCTGAAAAGGTGCCTTTTATAAAATGAAAGAGTCTTAATTTGACACATCTTTTACACAATGGTATATAAATGAGATTATGTTCACAATAAAATGATTATAAAAAAGGTGCAGTACTATATCAACTAAAACTAGATCAAGTGACTTGCATTTACTGAGTAATGAATTTAAATATTTGAGCAATAAGTTTGTTTGACAAGGTTCAAGCCAGAGTCTGTTAAACAAAGGCCCTGATCTGCTGCATCTAAAAGTGAGAGAGCAGTATTTTCAGACTGGTCGTTAACTACTGGTAAATGTTGGATAATTTGTTGAAATAATGTATATGTCCCCAACCCTGCAGAAAAAATATATATACAAAACTGTTAACATATATCAATGTGTGCTTTCTAAACAATGCAAGAAGGTAATCAATTTGAATTGAAACACAAAATACTTTTCTCACATGTCTTACTCCCGTGATTATTTGTACAATTTTTGAAATTTTCCTTGCCAACCTGACTCTGTGAAAATCATACAATTTTATGTAAACATCATATTGATTAACATAATCAAAAACAAACAAAAAATATAAACATTGCCTCTCCAAAACCTGCTATTGCACAGATTTTTCTCTCCTTTAATTTTTCTTTTGTGTAATCATTTCTTCCAATTATTATCTTTTTCTATATATAAACATAATTATCAATTTTTAATTTTTACTAATATACAGATATTTGTTTATCTTGTAATTGTTAAATTATGTTCCTAATATGTATAAGCTAAATTAATATAGAAATATATTGAATATTTATTAAATTTAAAATTGAATATACAATACTTTTATGTTCAAGGATGACCCATGAGCAAAAAGATGCAATAATTACATTTATAACAATGATAAAAACTGCCCTTCAACAATACAACATAAATTAGTCAGTGCTGCAATTTTTTAGAGGGCAATGTTAGAGATATTCACAAAAGTAACAGAGTAAACAAATCTTTGCAAAAGTAATAGAGTAAACAATCTTTACAAAAGTTACAGAATAAACAAATTTCTTTAAGACACTCAAACATGATGCTGAAATATTTGTGTTCAAAAGTAGAGGATAAAATGAATAAAATACTGATGTTAACACAATATAAACTGTATATACAAGTGACTGTAAAAAGTCATAACTTTGTCCAATATAACAAGACCACATTAAAATGTTTATCACAATAAATAAATATAAAAAAAATATGAGGTGTAAATATACATGAAACTGGGACGGAATTTTTGTAAGGAGAAATATTCTCAAAAAGAACGTCGTACCAAAATTTGAAAGGACAAGGTTTAAAAATATCAAAAAACAAAAACAAAAACATGTCATGTCTTGAAAATTTTCAATAATAGTTGTAGTCCAGAACTTGGCTAATCTGGGTTTTTCCAAGCTAATCCTGCGGTACAAACAAACATTTATTACTGCAGCGTCATGGTGCACTACCGTTCACAATAGATAAGTTAACTTGTTGCACTTTTTTTTTTTAAAAGCTATAACTGTAACAGTTTGTTTATACCCCTTGATTAGCTGGGAAAATCCTAGATATTCCTTAATTCCAGTGTAAGTCTATTACATTGTACTCATATCTAAAATAATTTTTAAAGACAAACAACATTTGAACAATGCTTCCTTGATAATACTGGTGAATAAAGCCAATTTTCTATTGTCTGCATGTTAATGTATAAATGATACATTTTATGTTGTGTAAAAGAAATGAGGTACATGTTGATATATTCAATTCTATTGATACAATAATAGAGTGTTTGTTTCTCTACAAATGAGTAGGCTGTAAGTCATATTTAACTTGTAAAACACAGTATAAAATACACTCAATTTTAACAATTTTATGTTATATAACATTGTTAAACCATTACACTTAAAAAATTAGATAATGAACTTTGCTTGCTTTGACTTTGGAACTGTTCATATTAATTTTAGATAAATTTTGACACACTGTAATATTTACTTATTAAAATATAATTTAAAACACAGCACAACAAAATAAAAAGTGTATCATAAATCTGTATATGTGCAAAACTCTTCCATTATATTACTTCATTCATCAGGAATCATTTTAATTGGTTCATAATATGCAATTTACTGATTAAAGAAAAATGTCTTTAATTCCTACTGGTCAATAACTGTTGATAAAAAAATACTTACTGGTTAATTAGGTCAAAGACTTTTCTTTTAAGCATTTTTTTTTAGCATTGAAGTAATTCTAAGCATTATGTACTGTTTACTGTCATTTGATTTAATGAACTATTTGTGACCTTTAAATTTTAAGTAAATTAATGTCATTTGATTAAATGTATTGTTTGTTTCAGATTGGTCACTTTTGTTATTTACTTTATTAACTGTTATTTAGTTAGCTGAACTGTTTGCAATTTAATAACTGATTTGTCAATTTTGTGATACATATAAGCAGAACAACTGTTTTAACATTTCTTCTTGTGTCGTCTTGCAGCCAGTTTTTCTTGGAGGCCTTGTTCTTGTCGGATTTTATTGAGGCCTTGTTGTCGCTCAAATTCTTCCCGATCCTTCTTATATTGTTCCTTCAACTGAGATATGTCACCTGAAACAAGATCAAAACTATTCTATCATCATATTTGTTTTGATATAAATGAGTGTCAATGAGGACAACAAAAGTGTCTGCTTCTCTATCCAGGTATACACTACTATAGTGATTAATACAAGATGAAGTAATTTGTTTCTCAATCAAGCTATATAATTATAATGAGTGAAAGAAAGTTTTATTGTTGGGATACTGACAAAAATATATAAAATTTAATAATTTTTATAAAGTTATATACAGTTAAAACATCAATTATGACATCATTATTGATGTCATTACAATGTAAGGTGTTAAATATGACATCAATAATGATGTCATCATAATGTAGGGTGTGATATATGACATCATTAATGATGTCATCATAATGTAGGGTGTGATATATGACATCATTAATGATGTCATCACAATGTAGGGTGTGATATATGACATCATTAATGATGTCATCACAATGTAGGGTGTGATATATGACATCATTAATGATGTCATCATAATGTAGGGTGTGATATATGACATCATTAATGATGTCATCACAATGTAGGGTGTTAAATATGACATCAATAATGATGTCATCACAATGTAGGTTGTTATGTATGACATCATTAATGATGTCATCATAATGTAGGGTGTGATATATGACATCATTAATGATGTCATCACAATGTAGGGTGTTATGTATCATCAATCCTTTCTCTTCCTGCATGAAACAATTCATCAGGATTGTCTTGTACTTTTTATATAAAATTAAATCACTTTCTTTTTACTAAGATACTTCAATTATTTAAAGCTATATTAGCTTTTGCTCTAAAGCTTTGAAAATATTTCTCAATGAAATAAGAAAACAAGTGTTAGTAAAGTAAAAGAAAACTTTACTTACCAAATAAGTCATCTTCACATGGTAAAGGTGCGAGTTCACTCAGAGGTAGGGGTGTAGGAGCTGGCATTGGCTATAAGGAACAAAAATATAACATATTAATCACTTAATAGTATATAAATCACTGTTACCTGTCTTGCAAGCTTATACAATTCAATGTTTACCCTGTCTTGCCATTACAAGCAAGAATTACTTCCAATTACTGTACCTTACTGCTGATTCTATATATTTTAAATTAACATTTCTTGAGATAACAGGAATTAGACTTGTTTATATACTGCACACTTCCAATATATGAATTTATTTACTTATTTCTTATTCTAGTTTGATTGTACAGCCACTCTATCCATGCTTCCTGTGTTACAGGGAAGACACATGGTTGTTATATTCCAGTATGCTTTAAAGATATTCTTTATACTCATCCTTGACTAAAATATCTTTATCACAGAAATTTATTGAAATTTATGAAATTCTTACTGAATATGTCACATTTGAATAAAAGAAAGAAAAAGCTGTGTATAGGAAGCTGCTTTTCTTATTGCAGGTCAACTTATTAGTTGGTATAATTATAATGACCCTATATATTCCTATTGTGATCATGTCTAATTTTTAAATTGTATAATTTTAAACTTAACATATCTTGTGAGACTGACTGTAGCAATAATTTTTAATATGTTTCTAAAATCAAATTTGAGCATAGTTTATAAATCAACACACAATCTGTTGGTTGAGAGGTAGACATTTTAATTACCGGGCCATCAGTCCCTAAATCTATCTATATATACACCAGATACAAAGAAAGTTCATTTTATTGTATTGAAATACCATATCTACTTATTGTTTATTTGTTCATTCCATCAATTCATTTTTTGATTGTTTAGTTGTTTATCTCATTCATTTGTCATACATGAATTGTCATGGCAATAAAGTTATAGATTTATACCCGATCATTACTAGCATCTGGCATGTTACCATCATCACCAACGGGTGCTGCACGCACAATTCCTATACCTTTCAGGTCCATATCATCATCAGATAACTTCTGTTGATCTATATCAAATAATAAATAGTTGTCATAGATACCAAAAATATAATATAATTTATCACACTTTGAAAAAAAAAATCAATTTCAAAGTTTGTATTACAGGTGTGGCTGTTTAATATTAAAGTTGAATGTCTGTACTCCATGAAAAATATTTCATTAAATATTTATTACAATGTTTGTTCACTCATTTATACATTTAGTAACAGTTCTAATAATACATTTCAACTGTAAATTGTTAATTCAAGAGATTTTAATACTAAAATAATAAAGATTAATGAGCTCAGAATATAACCACCTTTGACTTTAGATATAAAAGCTGGCTCTATGAAAGTTTTCTTTGCCACAGGAGTTGATTACAAGTTAGTTAAATTAGTTATAGTAAATAATAATAACATACCATTCTTTATAAAATACTAATGTTGAAGTATAGATATGTACTTTATAGTTAGAAAGTTAAAAAATTTTACTATGTCAAGAAATATACATATCAATTACTAATATAAGATATTATTGAATAGTAAACAAATTACGCTGTATTCCACTTGTGCTACCCATTCCCATACATCTACACAAGTTTTTTTATACTAATAAAAATTAAAATAACAGTAATTATGTCATTTATATACATGTGTGTATTACTTTTTATGAAAGAATATAAAAAATCATATTTTCACTGCACTCATGAATAAAGTCTTTGCAATATATAATGATTAAAGTTGTTTAGATTTGTTTCACAAGCAGACTTGAAAATAAAAAATGTTTAAACTAAAATAAACTTATTCCTTGTAAAAAAATATGCAAACATGTGAATTGTGTATCCTTCTTCTCATAAAATCAGAACACTTGTACCCTTCCCTCTTTAAATTCTCGGGAAAATTAGGAAAACTCATTGCAAATAATTACAGAGTTGTCATAAAGGCAAAAGCAAAAAAAAATGTTTCAAGACCTTCATCTGTCAGTGATTCTAAAGTAAACCACTAAAAACCTGTGATAGACTAAAGCCTAATACTAACAATTTGAAACTTCTTATTGTCAAATTATGGCATTTAAATAGGAAAAACACATAATCACTGCCCCCTACCCTCTGGGTTCCATGTACATTTTCATTTCCTCTATCAATCTCTATTTGGACAAACAAACATTTGAACACTGTGAAAACTTGTAAAAGACCAGAAACAAACAATTACATTACAGCCTAATTAGGCAACAATACACCTGTAATACACCTGTAATCAACATTAATGACAGTATGTTAATATTTCATCATTGTTTATAAGGTTAAGAAGTCATCAATGTTCATCAACAATAAATTATCCATCCTGAAAATGCCTCAATGGCCAATCATACTAATAAGTCTATTAAGCCTTAATCAAGAGATTGATGTAAAATAGGTACTGAAGTGGACCATTTGTCTAACAACACACTGCGAGTGCAACCACACAATATCCTTTAATGTGTGTCATATAATGTTGTAAAATACAAACCAGCCTGGGAAAACCCATCTAAAATTAAATTCAAAAGTATTATCATATACATGACTAGTATATTAATTCAGGAATACATTATGTTTACTTGTTTTAATTAAAAAACATCTAGTTCTGTTATAGATTTTGTACCTGTTCTTAGAAAGTATTTGCCAACTTTATAGTCAGTTCAGCAACAACTTAAAATGGATACCTCATTGTGCTCTCCTTTTTTCTATTTGCCAAATAAACCTATATCAACCATGAATGAATAGCATGAAAGGAATGATTACCCTGTTGTTAAATTTGTTAAAACATATACTTGTATTTCTGATAAAAAATGTTCATGATGCTGTAAAAATGGTTAATTTTAACACATGAATCAACATTACTATGCTGTATAATTGGTTAGTTTTGACACATGAATCAACATTGCTATGCTGTATAATTGGTTAGTTTTGACACATGAATCAACATTGCTATGCTGTATAATTGGTTAATTTTGACACATGAGTCAACAATGCTATGCTGTAAAAATGGTTAATTTTGACACATGAATCAACATTGCTATGCTGTAAAAATGGTTAATTTTGACATATGAATCAACATTGCTATGCTGTAAAAATGGTTAATTTTGACATATGAATCAACATTGCTATGCTGTAAAACTGGTTAATTTTGACATATGAATCAACATTGCTATGCTGTATAATTGGTTAATTTTGACACATGAGTCAACAATGCTATGCTGTAAAAATCGTTAATTTTGACATATGAATCAACATTGCTATGCTGTAACAAGAACTGTCGGAGGACAGTAAAGCTCGACTATTCAAAAATTTGTCACAAGGGTGTTTCATTGAGTATAATAATGCTTACCTATATGAATACATAAAATTGTCCGAAAAGGTACAAACTCTTCAAGTTTCAATACATTCCCTTCAGTAGTTATGGAGATACAAGCTTACATACAAAAACTTAACCAAGATTTTCTAAGTCGAAAAAGGGGCATAATTATGAAATAAAACAATTCAGAGTTATGGGACTTGTACCAATCTCCTTAGATAATCACAGAGACCAAGTGTGTGAAGTTTCAATCCATTCCCTTCAGTAGTTATGGAGATACCAGCTTACACGCAAAAACTTAACCAAAAATTTCTAAGTCGAAAAAGGGGCATAATTATGTTAAAAAGCAAATCCGAGTTATGGGACTTGTGCCAATCATCTAAGATAATCAGAGAGAACAAGTGTGTGAAGTTTCAATCCATTCCCTTCAGTAGTTATGGAGATACCAGCTTACACGCAAAAACTTAACCAAAAATTTCTAAGTCGAAAAAGGGGCATAATTATGTTAAAAAGCAAATCTGAGTTATGGGACTTGTGCCAATCATCTAAGATAATCAGAGAGAACAAGTGTGTGAAGTTTCAATCCATTCCCTTCAGTAGTTATGGAGATACCAGCTTACACGCAAAAACTTAACCAAAAATTTCTAAGTCGAAAAAGGGGCATAATTAAGTTAAAAAGCAAATCCGAGTTATGGGACTTGTGCCAATCATCTAAGATAATCAGAGAGAACAAGTGTGTGAAGTTTCAATCCATTACCTTCAGTAGTTATGGAGATACCAGCTTACATGCAAAAACTTAACCAAGAATTTCTAAGTCAAAAAAGGGGCATAATTATGTAAAAAAGCAAATCAGAGTTATGGGACTTGTGCCAATTATCTAAGATAATCACAGAGAACAAGTGTGTGAAGTTTCAATCCATTCCCTTCAGTAGTTATGGAGATACCAGCTTACACGCAAAAACTTAACCAAGAATTTCTAAGTCGAAAAAGGGGCATAATTATGTAAAAAAGCAAATCAGAGTTATGGGACTTGTGCCAATCATCTTAGATAATCACAGAGAACAAGTGTGTGAAGTTTCAATCCATTCCCTTCAGTAGTTATGGAGATACCAGCTTACATACAAAAACTTAACCAAGATTTTCTAAGTCGAAAAAGGGGCATAATTATGAAATAAAACAATTCAGAGTTATGGGACTTGTGCCAATCATCTTAGATAATCACAGAGAACAAGTGTGTGAAGTTTCAATCCATTCCCTTCAGTAGTTATGGAGATACCAGCTTACATACAAAAACTTAACCACAGGGACGCCGACGCCGACGCCGACAAATGGGTGACTGCATTAGCTCGATTATTCTGCGAATAGTCGAGCTAAAAATGGTTAATTTTGACATATGAATCAACATTGCTATGCTGTAAAAATGGTTAATTTTGACATATGAATCAACATTGCTATGCTGTAAAACTGGTTAATTTTGACATATGAATCAACATTGCTATGCTGTATAATTGGTTAATTTTGACACACGAGTCAACAATGCTATGCTGTTAAAATGGTTAATTTTGACATATGAATCAACATTGCTATACTGTAAAACTGGTTAATTTTGACACATGAATCAACATTGCTATGCTGTTAAAATGGTTAATTTTGACATATGAATCAACATTGCTATACTGTAAAAATGGTTAATTTTGACACATGAATCAACATTGCTATGCTGTAAAAATGGTTAATTTTGACATATGAATCAATATTGCTATGCTGTTAAAATGGTTAATTTTGACATATGAATCAACATTGCTATACTGTAAAACTGGTTAATTTTGACATATGAATCAACATTGCTATGCTGTAAAAATGGTTAATTTTGACATATGAATCAATATTGCTATGCTGTTAAAATGGTTAATTTTGACATATGAATCAACATTGCTATACTGTAAAACTGGTTAATTTTGACATATGAATCAACATTGCTATGCTGTAAAAATGGTTAATTTTGACATATGAATCAACATTGCTATGCTGTAAAACTGGTTAATTTTGACATATGAATAAACATTGCTATGCTGTATAATTGGTTAATTTTGACATTTGAGTCAACATTGCTAGGCTGTAAAAATGGTTAATTTTGACAAATGAATCAACATTGCTAGGCTGTAAAAATGGTTAATTTTGACAAATGAATCAACATTGCTAGGCTGTAAAAATGGTTAATTTTGACAAATGAATCAACATTGCTAGGCTGTAAAAATGGTTAATTTTGACAAATGAATCAACATTGCTAGGCTGTAAAAATGGTTAATTTTGACAAATGAATCAACATTGCTATGCTGTAAAAATGGTTAGCTTTGACATATGCATCAACATTGCTATGCTGTATAATTGGTTAATTTTGACACATGAGTCAACAATGCTATGCTGTAAAAATGGTTAATTTTGACACATGAATCAACATTGTTATGCTGTAAAACTGGTTAATTTTGACATATGAATCAACATTGCTATGCTGTTAAAATGGTTAATTTTGACATATGAATCAACATTGCTATACTGTAAAACTGGTTAATTTTGACACATGAATCAACATTGCTACGCTGTAAAAATGCTTAATTTTGACATATGAATCAACATTGCTATGCTGTTAAAATGGTTAATTTTGACATATGAATCAACATTGCTATACTGTAAAATGGTTAATTTTGACACATGAATCAACATTGCTATGCTGTTAAAATGGTTAATTTTGACACATGAATCAACATTGCTATGCTGTTAAAATGGTTAATTTTGACATATGAATCAACATTGCTATACTGTAAAAATGGTTAATTTTGACACATGAATCAACATTGCTATACTGTAAAACTGGTTAATTTTGACATATGAATCAATATTGCTATGCTGTATAATTGGTTAATTTTGACATATGAATTAATTTGTTAATAGTCTAGTTAATTAGTCAGTTAATTTCTAACTAATATCATCAAAAATCTATACAGTGTCCGAGGGCTTTTTTATCTGAAAATTGCTACATTAGTAAACAGCAGTCAATTTTTCCTAAATGATGTGAGTGCAGTGAAAAATTATCTTTTTTTTCCTGTGCAATAATTTTACCTGTTAAGCCTTTTAAACCTGAAAATTTGTAAAAAAAGGGAAGGTAACTATACAACATGCTGGGAAACAACAATTCTAATGCTACAACAGTTTTATTATACAATCTATAAATAGCTTTAAAAAGACTTTTCCTGATTGGTTATAGGACATAATATTTTTTCTTAAAATAATTAACAGGTCAATTTCATGTACTTTTACTGGGTTACAATTTATCCCTAAAAATAGATTTTCTAGAAAATTGCCAAAGTACACAAGGATATGATTAGAGAAATGTATAAGTAAAAGACAAAGTAGTATATTATTGTTGGCATCCTTATAAGTACTTGGAAACATTACACAAATTTAGTGTTCCCATGTGTTCTTTATAAAAATTATAGCCAAATTATTTAAAAAAAAAAACAACTGAAGAAATGTCTTTTGCATTGTGTTTAGAGGAAGATTTGATCAGCTACTTATAAATTATACAATAAAACAAATATAAACTTTTTAGCTGGTGAATATAATGTAAATGTACAATATATTCACAACATATGTAGCTAAAATAATGTAAATGTACAATATATTCACAACATGTAGCTAAAATGTCCATATTTGTATAATATATAATGCTATATAAATTATCTGGGATAGTACAAGTCTTGCATGATAAACTGACCATACATGAAATAAATTCATTATTATAATTTCATTAAATGACTTTTTCATGTGTAGATTATAAAAATATTTGCTTTATTTGCATCATCAATACTCAATGATTATTACAATGTCCATTGACATCAACATATAACAGGCACAATATAGGCATGTATTTTTTGTGATTAAACATGTCAATTTTACATTTATAATTTCAATTTAGAACATGAGGGTTCAGTTATCTATATACATGACAAAAAAAAAGAATTGAAATGAACATGATTTAAGATACGAGAACAAATCTTTTATCTACAGTCAAACTTGCATTGAAATACCATTTAATATTTGTTCAAGATCATAGTTTTAGAAGAATAAGGCCACGGTAGCCATACTGGCTCACCTGATATCTGTTGCACTAAGGGACATAACTTTGTAAACAAAGCACAGATAATTTTAACCAATAGAGAATGATATAAAAATAACATTTTGTATAGAACCTTAAGATTATCCTTTATACAAAATATTTATGTTCTGGGTATAAAAATTTGATTCTATTTTTAGCTCTGGCAGCCATCTTGTCAGCAACTTATGTAAAGGACAACCAAGTCTTTGTAGAAGACCAATCTAAGCATTATTAGCAAAACTACTGGAACAAGATGTTGTTTGTGTGTAGCAAAATATTAACGATGGATAACAAACACAGGGTAATCAACAATTATCGCTCACCTTGTGCATGTTATGCTCAGGTGAGCTAAAAAACGAAAACAATTCAGATGATATAGTAGAATGAAAATATTCTTTTTTTAACAGGAATATTTTTATCTTTCTTTGAAAATTTAAATCATGTTAATTTTTTCTTTTTTCATTGACACATGATATTAACAAGATCTAAGGATTCAACCAAAATTATATTGTGATATTTAATGAAAGGTTTGACTGTATATAAAGAAATAATGGATACACAACACTGGGTATTGACTTTACAAGGAATACTACACTGTCTCATAATAATACAAAAGCTAAATTTGAACATAAAACTAGACAACCATCCCATATTCCCCATACCTTACTGTCTTTCTAGTTTTCAAGTTAAAACTTATATTGTATTACAAATTATGATGACTAAGGGGAAAGGTGAACTGTAAGTACTGTTATAACTTACTATTGCAGGGTATATCTGAATCTGAAGAAATTGTAGCAGAAATTTGCAATAACAAACATTTATTTATATAATTATTTTATGTTTTAAATATAAACCAATGGACATTGAATCATCAATATAATTTCAAACAATCATAATTATAAAATAGTAAAAGCAAGGCCTAGCCTAGTAGCCTCATTTCGAAGTAGGATGGCATAGTTTTCTCAATATCTCTATGTTAGTCTAGCTATCAAACCAATGTCACATTTATCACCTTTTCTGACTGAACAGGAGTAAAAACTCTTTGATTCTTTCTATGACACACAACTGATTCTTATTTTTTTTCAACATGACATATATGGTATACATGTAATAGGTGAAATTGCTATAAATTCATTAGATTTTCCCAATAAAAATATTTTTCCTGAATTAAATTATGTTTTCTGAAATAAATCTTTTCCAAGTATAGGTTAGAGTGCATATTGGGTGTTCTTCGTAAATAAGAAAGCTAAAAAGGAGCGGAGCTTGCGAAGCGACTGTAGCTTTCTTATTTACGAAGAACATCCAATATGCACTCTAACCGGCTTAGTGATCCGCCCACTTGCGTTTTATAATATAAAACGTCCAGTTTTTAATATATAAAATCTGTTCTATTAAGATTTGTAACCTGAAAATTTGAAAAATCCTCGTCGGTGATTGGCTTAAAAAAATTGGCGAGCACTAAAACTTGATTTTCTTTTTTTGCACATTAAAAAATCTCCAAAAATGAAATCTTCATTCCAATTAATTAAAAGCCCTTAAGAAAATATTTTCCCCAATTTAGTTCCAAACTGAAATTGTTTTTTGTCAATTGAAAAAAAAGAAGAAAAGATTCCCTATGTAGTACACCTTTAATGTATAATAGCGGGTGAAGTTAGCATTTTTCAAACAGTCTATGAAAGCAACAGATATAACATAACATCCACAACAACCAGGGCAATATATGGTGTATGTTAACTCACCATAATAAATACATTATGTATTAAAGAAACAAACAAGAACCATGCAATTATTTTATTTACCAAGTTCTTACATGACACACCCTATGATTAATGCCATGAAGTTGAATAATTGACTTTTTATTTACAGTAGTTGTTATTAATAAACTTGGTTTTGGTATACCGGCCTAGTTCTTGCAGTTTTTGAGAAAAGACAAATACAAAGTTAATGTTACTGAATGGGAACAGTTTTTGTTAAAGCTGGAGTATCCGTCTATCATATAGAAAGCTCACTTTGAAGCATTGTTCTAGCAAGCTAAATACTTGAATACAAAGGTGATATAGCAAACAAAAGGGGGAGTGTGTGAGAGATAGGTAACTTGTGTATATTGACGGAAACATAGGTTACTATACCTGGCATCATTTCTGGCATGTAAAAAAAAATCAAGTTATTTTACTTTGAAACCACCCACTTTAATATATACAAAATTATACCTGAAATCAATTTTTCAAAAGTGCATTCCTTTAGGGCCTAACAAGTAAGCTATTTGTGATTTAAAGCAGCATGTCTCAAGATTAGTAACAGGTGTGCACAATTAATGAAATCATGTTAAACAAAATTTATATTCTTCAATGGCAAAGGTAAAAACTATCAGTAACAGTAAATTTTCTATGCTTTTTTTGCTGATTATCGTTCACATTTTTACTACTGAACTTAATTGGTTAATATTGAATGTTTCACAGCTGAATTTAATTGGTTGCCACAAGTTTGTCTGTAATACTGAATGTCCTATAGAATGAGCGTTTTCAATGGTTTTAATTGCCTCATGAAATTGTGATGCGACCAATGAAATACCTGTCTTTGACACACTTCCTATTCACTGGGTGTCGGCCAGAAATCCCATGGCTGATACAATTAAATGTTAATGGTTCAGCCATGGTTATCTGACAATTAATTTCAAGATGAACTAACATAGTTTCAAGAAATTACAACTTTAGAGTAATGTGTAATTGTACCATCTTTATAAATAATGTTCAATAAATAAACAAACAAAAAACATAATTTTTGTTACAAAAGAAAATCACAATTTGTTATTTTTTATAGACATCAGGCTTTAATTTTCTAAAAAAATGTATACATATTTACAATACATAAAACATTGAAAAATTTATGCAAAATATGTCTGAATTAACCCTTTTGTTACAATACTTCTGTGGAAATTTGGCTGAAATCTGTCAAGAAATGTAGAGATGCCCACACAAGAGAAATTTTTTATCCCTACCTACCAATTAGAAACAAACATTCACCAATATCATAATCAGTATTTTTTTCTTCAGAAAACCGTGTTAGAAATAAGCATTTATCTTGAGTCATGCAGCTTTAAAGCAACTTAAAAAAATCGGAAATAATTTTTTTGTAATCATAGAACAGTTCAATTATCAATTAAATAATGATGAAATAAACAAGATGTCCATGATTTTACCTGCATCAGTTAAACCTCCCACGTCTCCACCACTTTCTGCCACTTTATCTCTGATCAACTTTATTCTTTCTGCCCGTAAATCTTTCTCAACCTTTTTGACCTCTTCTGTTACCTTTTTCAGATCTTTCTGAATGGTGCCTTGAATAACCTTGAATGTAATAGTTCATAACTTAAAGTAGTTCATAGCTTACCATAATTGATAGGTTATAGTAGTTCATGGCTTACAGTAGTTTATAGCTTATAACAGTTCATAAGTTAAAGTAGTTCATAGCTTACAATAGTTCATAGGCTACAGCAGCTCACATTAGTTCATAGCTTACAGTAGTTCATAGTATACAGTAGCTTAAAGCTTACATACAGAAGTTCATAGCTTACAGTAGTTCATAGTTTACAGTAGTTTGTAGCTTACAGAAGTTCATAGCTTATGGTAGGTAATGGATCTTTTAGTAATTGAAGATGAATTAGAACAATTTGTAGCATAAAAAAAACAAAGAAATTTGTTTAATTGATATACCCTGCCATAACTGAAACCAATTGAAGCTTCTTAAAATTATGTACCTCAAAATATGAGCAAAAATTAATTTGGTATTTTTACTTACTCTGAGACAAAGCCCACAAAAACTGAGATTGTGTCAAGCTTTTTAACATTGTAAATAACATCTTTATAAGGTATGATGACATTAAAATACTATAATGATATTATGTAATGTCTTATCAGTTTTGATTAAAAATTATCAAGGTAGGCCAATATGATGTTCTGACTTGAAATAAAAGGCTAGCTCTAAGTTATAAAGGGCCATATACCCTTGTGAGATTCAAGTCCTACTGCAAGTGACCTTCACAGCTTGGCATCAAGAGTTTATAGCTTTTAAAATGGCCTAGAAATCTATTTACAATGCTTTACATAACCTAAACAAGAGGGCCATGATGGCCCTGAAGTCGCTCACCTGTATATAGGCCCCCGGAGTGGGGCCAGTTTAAACCTCAGGGCTTTTATTTGAACAAACTTGGTAGGCACCTATTAGAAGATGTTTCATGCTAAACATCTAAGGTCTAGCTGGTCAAGTTTTTTCTTTACACATATGTGTTATACACATATAAGGAAAATGAATGACCCCCGGGGCGGGGCCAATTTTGACCCCAGGGCTTTAATTTGAACAAACTTGGTAGACACTCACTAGAAGATGTTTCATGCTTAGTATCTAGACTTTAGCTATTTGGTTTTTTTCAAAGAAGTTTTTGCTATACACATATAAGGAAAATCAATGACCCCCGGGGCGGGGCCAATTTTGACCCCAGGGCTCTTATTTGAACAAACTTGGTAGACATCCATAAGAATATGTTTCATGCTAAATATCTTAGCTCTAGCTCTTTGGGTTCTTTAAAAGAAGATTTTTTAAGTTTTTACTTTATGCATATAGGGAAAATCAATGACCCCCTGGGGCGGGGCTAAATTTGACCCCAGGGCTTTTATTTGAACAAACTTGGTAGACACCCATTAGAAGATGTTTCATGCTAAATATCTTAGCTCTAGCACTTTGGGTTCTTTAAAAGAATATTTTTTAAGATTTTACTATATGCATATAGGGAAAATCAATGACCCCCTTGGGCGGGGCCAATTTTGACCCCAGGGCTTTTATTTGAACAAACTTGGTAGACACTCACTAGAAGATGTTTCATGCCAAATATCTAAGCTCTAGCTCTTTGGGTTTTATAGAAGAAGATATTTAAAGTTTTTTCTTTTGGTTGCCATGGCAACCAGAGTTCTGCATGGAATTAAATTCTTTGAACAATTTTAAAAGGTGACCACCAAAGAAACATTCCTGTGAAGTTTGGATGAAATTGGCTTAGTGGTTTATGAGGAGATGTCATTTAAAGTAAAAGTTTATGGATGACGGGCGGACGCCGGACGGACGCCGGAAGAAAGGCGATCACAAAAGCTCACCCTGTCACTTTGTGACAGGTGAGCTAAAAAAAAAGAAAACAAATTTATCATGTCTAGAACAAAGCTTTAAGTGCTCCAATAACTCTCAGTGACTTGAATTACAGTGTAACCTAAATAACCTTATATTATTAGTTATAATGATTGCTGACAGGTTATATGGCCCTTAGTAATATAAACAGTTGTTTGTAAATATAACAGCTCGGGTTATATTGCAAACAGCTGTTTATATACAGCCATATATCCTGTCAACAATCTTTATAACGAATTTATAATACAGCTAGCATCAATCTTTAGAGAAAAGGTAAGATTTCTTCATGAATCGACAGTAGCCGTGTATATAAAACTTTATAAACACCATGATTATCCAATGAAAAGCAATATTACAAACGTGCAGTATTATAAATTGTTATCTATGCACTGGTTCATACTGAAGTTAATTTTATCAGATGAAAGTTGAAATGATATCTTACATTGTCAAACCATTGCAGTAGTGCCGCAGCCCTTTTATATGTGACTTCATAACATGTAAATGCGTGTTTGTGCCGTCCCTTATCCACCATATCTGTGAGAAAATTGTGTAAAGCAAAACCCATGAAAATACCAGAAAAGAAAACGTATAAACTATGTGCATCAAAATGTTGATAGAATACTGTGAAATCATGGAATATCTTCATAAGAAAATTTGATATTCTTAGTTTTTCAAAAATGTTCGTGGATGATAATTGAAATAATCAAATCAAGCAATCTCAAAATGAGATGTCCCAGAAGCAGTGCTCGAACACTTTCCTCTGTGCTGTCGATAGTATGATAAAAATAAAGTAAACAAGGAACATAATTTCACAAAAATGTTTGGTAGAATTACTTGCCCTTGTGGGTAAATGATGGTTGTTTTGAGAAAGTTAGTTAGATATAAAAAGGGAGATAATTTAGCAGAAATGCTTTCTTTTTTTTATAGTGAACAAATAATCCCAGTTTATTGTAAATCTTTCAATTTGATAGTTTTTTGAGCAATTATTAAACCTTAACAAAAACATTAACCAGTACAAAATAATCCAAGTCAAAATTATTTTTTTATCATTAATTTCACTCAAATTAAGCATATGTTTTATTAAAAGGTATTTCTTTGAATGAAGTTAAAGTGACATTATGCTCATATTTTCATAGTCAAGTTGAGCGGAATTGACTTTACATTTCAAAACATTGACAGTCAAAATGGTGTTTGACCAACAGTTGATATTAAAAATGTTAAGGATAAAATTATAAATCTGCCTAACATTTAAAACAAGAGCTGTCCGTAAGACAGCGCGCTCGACTTTTTTATTGCTTGCCAATAAAAAAAGTTTTTGCAGTAAAAGGCAATACAAGAATCTCTGTATTTTTAAAGTGAACAATGGCCATGAGCATTAAGATATTTAGTGAAGAATTATTTTACTGAATTGTGTGATACCCTTGAACACTGCAGGTTCAGTGGATAGGAATGAATTTTTTTAGATTTTTTAAGTTTTTTAGTGCTTGCCTATAATACAAAACATTGACAGTTAAGGGCCATAATTCAAATAAAATCTTTGACAGAATTACCTTCTCCTGGACATGTTTGGGAATCATGATTGTAAACAAGTATTCCAACTTTCAAATTAATATCTCAAACAGTTCAGTCAAAAAGTGGACTGGTACTAAAAACTTAACCAAGATTCTAAGTCGATAAAAGGCCTTAATTTTTAAAAAAATCCTTGACAGAGTTACCTTCTCTTGCGTACAGATGGGGGTAATGATGTGAAATAGCATTAAAAGTTTCAAAGCAATATCTCAAAGGGTTAAGGCAATAAGTGGATTTTACCCATATTCAATGTATTTTCTAAGTCAAAAAGGGCATAATTCTGTCAAAAACCTTGACAGAGTTATGTCCTCTTGTCTGTTGATGAAGGTCGTGATGGTAAACAAGTATGGTCAGTTTCAAAGCAATACCTCCAATGGTTTTGAAATAAAGTGAGGTGGTACAAAAAACTTAACCAAGCTCAATACACTTTCTAAGTCAAAAAAGGGCCATAATTCTGTCAAAAACCTTGACAGAGTTATGTACTCTTGTCTGTAGATGGAGGTTATGATGGTGAACAAGTATGGTAAGTTTCAAAGCCATACTTGTAATACTTCTGAAATAAAGTGGGGTGGTACGAAAAACTTAACCAAGGTGTGACGCCAACGCCGACGCCGACGCCGACGCCGGGGCGAGTAGGATAGCTCCCCTTTTCATAGAAAAGTCGAGCTAAAAACTGCCCCATTCTTTCAATAAACTAAGCGTGATAGGTAATTTCTAATGGATATTTACAGAAATTTCGTTTGGATCTGTGCATTATTTATTGTTTATGCAGACTTAATTATTAAAATAAAGAAATTATGGCAAAATGAACTTATTTTGATTTTCACCCATTCACTCACTATATACCTTTGGATGGCAAAATGTCACTTTAAGCAATACTTTAAATTAAAAGGTTTTTTTTTAAATAGATTTTTAACAGAGATTTTTGCCGAAAGATGTTTTTTGGTATAGATCTAAAAGTTGTAACACATTTCTAGGAGTTTGTTTTCTATAAAATTCATAAATTAACATGATTTCACAGTATTTTCAGAATGAAACAGTTTGTGACACAGCATTAATGTTATATTTCTTAATTTATAGCAGAGCTAAAAACAAACTCTACAACCTTGTCTTCATAACAAAGCAAAAAAACACACACAAAAAAAACACAGCATTCATGAAACCATATCCAATCATCTGAAAAAGAAAACCGGTAAATCACATCGGTAAATCACACATAGTGAATGACATACATTATCAAACCATTGCAGGAGAGCTGTAGCTCGTTTCCATGTGATGTCATAGCACTGAAACGCATGCTTGCATCTTGACGGTGTCAGCATATCTATATTTAAAATTGAATTATAAATTTATATCTAATCTTCATACCTCCACCATTGTACAGCATAAACAACATTCTGCCCCGTTATTTGATTCATTAGTAGGATGCAAGATCACTAAAATTCAGCATTATAATTTATCTTTAGGATGCAAGATCACTAAAATTCAGCATTATAATTTATCTTATAACAAACAAACATGTCATTATGACCTGATGTATAATGACTTAACAATAAGAAATGTTATTATGAGCTTTATATCTATCTAAATATAAAAAGATATGTCACAAATAACCTTATTTCATTTATTTCATTAAGTTACTAAGGTTTGTTCTACATGTTTATGCAGCAAAAAGTGAAAAAGAGTCCATTCTCATAAAGTACAAATGTACTGTAATTCGATATTTCATAGTTTACTACTTAATATTCCTTGTTCACCTTCACTATAAAATGAAGCCATATTTTGTAACCATCCTCATGTTAAATTGTTCACATTAATGCAAACTTCATAAATGATTATCAAGAGCTGTCTCACTACGACACAGAGGAACAGTGCACTCCATTTGGCTAAGTGCTAGATAGTTAACTGCATTCTTTCTTAATAAACACACAATTTGAGTTAAAGATCACAATGTCCTTGACCTTTACCTTTTGACCTAAAAATAGGTGTAGCATGTAAAACTCAAGATGGTGCAACAACATACAAAGTTTGAAGTTCCCAGGGATATGCAGCCAGTTTAATATTTGTTTATTTAAGTACCAAGTGACCTACCGTAATAACCTAAAATGGACATAACAACTGCAAAGTGCATACACATACAAGTACAAAGTTTGAAGCCCCTAGCTCAATTAACTTTAAATTATGAATAGTTTTTATTACAGGTCTCAGTGACTTTGACCTTTTGACCCCCCTCAAAAAGAATGCATCTAGGTGCATCTAAAGTTCAGAGTTATAGGTCAATGCACTTTGATTTAATGGCCAGTTTTATTATTTTTAATAATAACATGTCCCAAGTGACCTTTGACCTATTGCTCTGAAAATGTAATAAAAAATTTAATTTGTTAAATAGATAATTTGCCTTGATGACTTATGGGATCCAGTATTAAGTAATTTCAATTAATGTAATTTTTTTATGTAATTTTCTTGTTGCAGTATTTCTTTTATTTGATTTGTTTTATATAGAGTCTGAGGAGACAGTGGCTGACATCAGAATCTCTCACAGGGTGCTCTTGAAAACTTATAAAGAACATTAAAACACATAATCTAGTGCATTTGTATACCAGTGTAGATATTTGCAGTGGCACGTTCCAGAGTTTCTATTTCATTTGGCTTCAGATATGGGAAATCTATTTTGTCACCAAGGTATTTGTGGCAACTCTTCACATTACTACAAGCTGCAATATTGTTGTTCCGGGCTTCCGTCGCACAACAGTATTTAATTGTAGTCTCACTGATAAATTATAAGTAATACACTTATATATATTATAATAGCAACATGATATGGTGGCTGATTTGTGACAATCGTGTTTTCGCCCCGCGACCACGCAAAGCAAAAAGTCAAGAATTAATAAGTTAAAAATGGAGGGCGCGGAGATAAAACACGCAAATCAGCCATAATGACATTAAACTATCTCATTACCAGAGCAACTGACAACCCCAAATTCAATACAAGACTAGTCCAGTATCTCAGGTAAAGGTTGATATTTATTTCTTCAAGTGCCATAACAAGTTTAAAGCAATTTAGATTCATTTAACCCATATCTTCAAATTGTACAGAAATTTCTTTAACTATAAACTACTCAATTTGTATAAAAGACCTGTCTCTCTTTACATTTGAAGTTATCCATTGTATATAACACTAAATGTACAATTGTACGCTTTAACAACAAATATACAAATGTACACTTTTACAATAAATGTACAAATGTACACTATTTCACTAAATGTACAAATGTACACTCTAACACTAAATGTACAAATGTACACTATAACATTAAATATACAAATGTACACTAGTTCTCTAAATGTACACAAGTACACTAACACTAAATATACAAATGTACACTACTTCTCTTAATGTACACTATAACACTAAATATGCAAATGTATGTAATAACACTTAATGTACACTTATTATAATAACACTTAAATGCCCATTATCCCTCAAAAATGTTTTTATTTTTATTTCTCAAAAGCTTTTAAACTTTGGTGTTCAATTTATTGACCAATTACCGGAACCATCTTTCTCATCTGTTGCTTTTTAGCAAAAAGTATTTATAGTGAATAAGTATTTTGTATGGAAGTTTAAATACTACTTTGTTTACATTTTGCTACATTTACAACAAATAAATTCACATTTATCACAAATTTCTTCAGGATACAAGCATCTAACCATCATTTAAACATTTTAAAATTCATGTTTGCCTTTTCTGAGGAAGAAACTTTTTTTTAAAAATCTAAAAAAAAGTTTTTGAGGCATAATGTGCATTTAATGTACAAATGTACACTATAACACTAATTATTATATAATCTATAAATAGCTTTGAAATGCCTTTCACTGATTGGCTAAGCAAGCAACTTTTTGTAAAAAATACCAGGTCAATATCAGACTACATTCATTGTTTTTTTCTCCTAAAAATAGATTTTCAGAGTATATTCACTGGTGTTTCTTCTAAAAAAAGACGCGAGATTATGACATGACGTCATGCTAACTTGGCTGTTATATATTATTCTCCAAAAAAAAATGTTGGATGATTTGTAAATAAGAGTCAAATTAGTCTATTTTAGTTACTGTCTTTACATTTTAAAGAACACTAAGAATAAGCTTGCTAATGCGTTCATTTAAAAGAAAGGGCCAATTTATGGAAAAATTAGACAAGCTGAAAAATGTTGATTTCCGATGTAGGCAATGGCAGATTTAATAAGCAATATAAAAGCTATTTATAAATTATATAATAAAACAGATATGTACTTTTTAGCTGTACTCTTTATCGCCTCAGTCAATATTAATTTTTTCAGTACATATCACATCATATTCAGCAGCTAAATAGTCCATATTTGTATAATAACACTATAACACTAAATATACACTGTAACACTAAATGTACAAGCTACGGTCTTTACTGTATACCCCTATATGAAAACAGAAACATTTAATTTTGTATAGCAAGGATTTTTTATGGAAATTGTCTTTTACATCAATTAGCTGACATTCCAAAATCAAATATATTTTGCATATTTTTATAATGTGATTTAATTAACCTGTCAATAAGGCCCCCACGGCCGTATAATTAATATTATCAGAATTGACAGGTAAATAAAATCAATATAAGGTCTTATTTTGAAGTTTTTGCCGGAGCTCAAACATACAAAGACACATTGGAATTGTAATCATCCTTTTTATAAAGCCAATTTCTGTATAATTGAGAGACCAAACCAGTAGTTTGAATTTAATAGAAAATCCTTGCAATCTATTTTATCAATGAGTATATAATTCTAAAATTAACTTCAACATAATTGTAACTTGGTCAATTATCAAAACCACATTTTCTAAAAAGAAAATTCAAATGACAAACTTGATTTTAAAATTCAACAGGTTATAGTAGTGCTGCATTTCGAACCCTTCATGATAAAAACATGACCTTAATTTACCTGTGTATATATTGTTAGCTGCCCTTGAAAGGGTTTCCATTTCACATGGTTGACAATAAGGGAACTGTATTGTATTTAAATATCTTTGGGTTGATTGAACATTTTGAACGGCTGCGATCAAGTTATTTCTTGTTTCAGTGGCAGCTGTATATTTCACCTGCATTTGTCTGCAAAACAAAACGTGCAAAACCAAATCACCATGTGTAACCTGTACCTCTATATATGAGTGAACAAAATCACCATGTAAAATGTGCAATCCTCCAGAAGAGTAAACAAACAAAACAAATTTAGGAAAAATATTGGAAGAAACAAAAGTTGTATGACAGCACTTTATTGCTCCATAATACTCCAATTATTCAAACCCATATTAATGTGGATGTTGATTTCAGTGTTGCATCTAGGCTGCACAATTGTGCCAGTAATAGCCTAATTTTTGCAGATCGTGCATTTTAATGCAGTTAATGCGCACCAAGTCACGTATCTGATGATCTTTTCAACTTAATTCAGTTAATTTTCGCAGTAATGACTAAAATATGTACTAAATCGTGTGGAGCAGCTGACGGCGTAATCTCACTTGTGTATTGACTGACGGTTTGATATGCGCACTTAGTATTGGTCAATTTTTTATTTTTCTATTTCCCTTGCTGAGCGGACAATAGCTGTCAAAAATGCCTAAACATAAAATAAATGAATTCTTTTCGGTATGTCGATCATATTGTTAGGTAGATGCATGTCCCTCACATTTTTCAGTTAGGTGGGGGACAATCCCCCATAATTTTGAAATTCTAGATGCAACACTGTGCTATGAAATATGTATATGAAGATTGGTGTAAATACCTCAAAAAAAAGAAGTAATAGTAAGAAAATAATTTCTAACAAAGTTATGAGTTCAAGGGGTAGATAATTCCTAATAAAACGTTCCCAGACTTATGAACCTTGGTCATATTTGATGTAGATGATGACAAGGAACATTTAAGTGAAGTAAATAGCTCTAGAAATAAGAAATTACAGTTAAACAGTTTTATGGTCAGTTCTGGGTTCAAGAGGCAGATATTTCTGGAAATATTGGTGCTATAGCGAGATAGGTCAAGGTCATTTCTTGAAATGTATGGGAAATTCAAAAACACTGTCTGTTCTTTTGATAAAATGTCAAATGTTTCAAGAACTGTTACAATAAAATGTTCATAGTTTTGTATTTATGGTAGATGCTGATAAATTTCCCATTTTTAAGAGTAACATGTTATATTTATAATTTCAAGATTTGAACATAGAAAAGAAAACATTTTTGACACAAAAATGTGCAAAAATTAGCAAACACTTTTTTATTTCATTTGTATTAATGTGCAATCACAATGATTGTGTAACCTGTACCAAAAAACATAATATCCTGCAATATGAGAGCTGTTAGTATGACAGCCTTTCACTATTCTCAGTGCTTGATAGTAAAACACATAAGCCTTGATAATGAAGGGAAAAAGCCATAAAATCTAGGTCAGAGTTATTGGCCTTATATAAGTTACCTATAATTATGATCTTGAAGATATGTATTAATTAAGTTTCAAAACCTTCAGTGCTTAAGGCAAAAATTTGACCAGAAATTTTTTAACTTCACAAAGGGCCATAAGTCTGTCAAAATCATGCTCAAATTAAACAGTGACCTATTATGAAGTAGTTATCAGCTAATATCTTAATGATACAAGAACTTTTACAAGAAGATGCACAAAAAACTGTAACCAGTGCCAAGTGTAAACATAATGTGCCAGTGCAAACCCAAGAAGGACAACCCTCTCTTTCTCATTATGAGCTTAAAGACTGCCTATATAAAAGAAAGTGCAATAACTCAATAATGGACCAACAAACTTGATCAGATTTTGATAGAAATACAACATTTTCTTAATAATTAAAAAACAATCATTCATATTCCATCTCTATCGAGATCTAACACATCAATTGTAATAATATGATAGTTAACTCACTGTGGAGGGATTCTGTCTAAGTCTGACCATTTTCTGACAGCATGAGCCAGCTGGTTGACAGCATGTTGTAGAAGTACACGGGCATTAGTCCATTTGTAATTGGCCACACTGACACGCTGTTTCTTGTCCATTAGTTCATCAAACTTTGCCTCTAGTTTATTTTCTTCTACACTTCCGTATTCTCCACCAAATATATCCGCTATATTCAAGAAAAATAACAAATTACTGAAAATAGTATTTTTCTGTTTTAAAACAAATGATAATAAAGAAATATGCTCATAATTGAATTGAAATTTGTTTTTTGTGTGATTCTTAGCCCGAAATGAGTGAAAAGCATTACAAGGGACTTGGTGATTAACCTACACTTATGACCATGAGTCACTTGGTTCAACAGAATTCTATAATCAGCGGGTTTTGGAAATATGATCATGCATGCAAACCCAGAATTTTTTCTTACACTAATTGTAATGCCTGGTGAAGCACAGGTGCCTGACACATAAAACACTCAACCAAACTTCCTATTACACCTATATATACAATCACAACTGTTTATTATAAATATAAGACAGTATAAGGAGGATATTCAGGGCTTTTTTTCACAGGTTGGGGAAGCAGCCCTGCCATTAATTTTTGGGGAAAATTATATGGTATATTTTGCAAAAGGGTGAGAAAAAACTTGATGTTAATTCAATTTTTGGGGAAAACTCCATGATTTGAAAGAATTTTTCTGCATGGAAGCTGCCCTTAAAACAACCCCTGCTTCAGAAGGAAAAACACCTGTGTGGTGAAGTACTGATATCACCAGTATTTATCTTATAGTTTAAATAGTGAAAAGAAAAATGCAGAAAATTTATTCTCACATAATAACCCATCTCTTTCCTCATACAGCTTTTTCAATACATCAGCATCCTTCAAAAGAACATTTGCTTCCCTTTCTAAATCTTGATGTTGTTTTTGTAAGTCTGTAAAATGTTGTTTACAGACTTCTTCCTTGTTGAGAGCTTCCAGATATTCTTCCTACAACACATATATAGAGGATATATATTGAATAAGTGTAAGTTCAATACTGTATATAAATGCTATATTCTATTTATAACATACCCAAAATAAAGATGAGTGTTGAAAGTGCAAAAGAATAATTTTTAATTGACCAATCCATTATAACTGTAACACTACATTTAGCACGTCTTTACACTATGTTTGTATATAAGCAAATGACATTGTACCAAAATATATGCATGCAATACCATTCCTACAGAGTCGCAAAATCAGCATGAGTATGATTGTGATCTTTACACAATTATTTCTTTAACCCATTACTTCATATACACGCCTTTTAACGCCTTTTTCACCCCCCCCCCTTTTTGTTGTCTCAAATGGTGAAAAAATGCCTTATTTAGGCCCCCAACACTTGTTTTTGTTTGAGAAATGTTGTTTAAAAAAGTGACCACTTTTTCGGCGCGGCCCCCCAACCAAAAGATACATCAGGGGGTTGCCAGAAGGGGGATGTGCCCCCTTCTGTTTTGGGGGGTTTGAAGGGGGGCGGAGTCCCCCTCATCGCCAAGAAAATTTTGGACTTGTGAGAGGCTATAAATGACCTCAGATTGATCATAAGGTAACGTGTAACCAACGCTGAAAAGCATTTGACTCTATCTCAATCCATTGAGAAGTTGCAGCACTTTGAAATCAATTATGATGGAAAAAATCAATGCAAAATAGTGATTTTTGGCAATTTTGAGATGTCCCCTCATTGCCATGGTAACAGAAAATTTAAGCCTGAGCATGTTGTTGCAAGGGCAATGGTCCAGTCAACATTTGTGCCAAGTTTGATTAGTGTTGAAGCAGTTTTTATAGTTTTATAGCAATTTGAACTTGTAATGGGAGACTTTTCAATGAAAACAGCCATTTTTCACAAAATGCTCATGAAGTAATGGGTTAACTTATACCTTGGAATATTTTAGAACATATAAAATTAATGGAATGCATCAGAGAATAAAAATCCCACTGTGTAAGGGGGGTAACATATCTATTTTCTTAAAACAGAAACTGTCCCCAATTAAATCTTGAAAATTGCCCCCAAAAAATTGAAGCAAGCTCAGCCCTAAGGCATTATAGGAAATATTTAGAAGTTAATAATTGGTTGCTGCTAGCTTGATTACAGTACTATCTCTATTTAACACCCCTGGAGCTTGCATATTTTCAAAAGGGGGGGGGTTGGGGGTGCTAATTAGAACTATAACAAGAGCTGTCGGTAGGACAGCAACGCTCGACTATTCTTAGTGCTTGATAGTAAAAAAAGCCTTGATTAAAAGGTAAAATTTTCTAAGTAAAGAAAAAGGCAAAAATTTTCTTTAAATCCATATAACAGTTAAAGGCCTTGGAGAGAGTCCTATTATGCTCTCAAAGAAGAGTATAAAATTTCAACATGTTTCAAAGCCTTATGCCAATGAATTTTGAAAATATTTGAGGTATTACAAAAACTTTAACGTAAATTCTAAGTCGAAAAAGGAGCATAATTCTGTCAAAATGCTTGATAGAGTTACCTCCTCCTGTCTACAGGTTGGGGTCATGATGGTGAACAAGTGTGCAAAGTTTCAAAGCCATATGTCAATGGACTTTGAAAATATTTGAACTATTACAAAAACTTTAACATAAGTGGTTACGCCGACGCCAACGCCGACGCTCGGGTGACTGCAATAGCTCTACTTATTCTTATCGAATAGTCAAGCTAAAAATGTCCTTATAAATACATGTATGTTGATCAAAGATATAATTTAATTATACAAATCATTATTCATTATTATAATCTAATTTATAATACAGGATGATATCATTTTAATGTGTTTACATTACTGGAGCGTCATTTATTATTCTTTCTAAATGAAAATATTTGGATTTTTTTTTTTATTGTTCTTTTATAATTGATTATAAATCTATAAGGTGAGAGGTTTTTTCCTACAAAATGTGGTGGGTTGGGGGGCTCTAAGGGTGGGTGTTATATGGACATAAGAAGGTATATTTCATCAAAACCGAAGATTTCATTTTAAAGTGTCTTCAGTTCATTCAATGTCTGCTGCCATTTTAAAACACAAACCCACAAATAAATACCTTTAGTATTTATAAAGTTATAGCAAGGAAACCCTTATCCCATTTACAAATAATTTGCCTGTGAATAGTGCATAATCTAATTGCAAATATAATCACTTTTGTACTTATTCTGAGCTTTGAAATGAAAAATGTAAACCTCTATAATTCATTATATTGATAACTGAAATTGACAGAGCAAACATTACATGAACATATTTGTTTCTGTCAGTGCTATTGAAAAGATATTATATATTTTGAATAGTAAATAAACTAAGTTCAATGATCAATGCCAAAGTATCACAAACAGAGACATTTTGTGCAATTCAATGCAACCAAACATTCCACCAATCTGAACCTAGAGACATGACTTATTCAATCACCAATATCACCAACATGTTACCTGTGACATACCACAATGAAAATCATAAGACAGTTTCATTCTAGTGCTTTCATCTATTCAACAATCCTTTATGAAAATAACAATGTCATATTTTGACCAAACATAAACACAATGCAATACCATCACCAGATCAACCGAGATCTCACCTCAGATCACAACACAGGCACTAGACACAATTATTTTACCCATATATGCTCATAATACTATATATAAAATATTCTTTATATATAGTATTATGAGCATATATGGGTAAATTAATTGTGTCTAGTGCCTGTGGATCACAAGAACATAATCAAAACATTTTATACCATGCACCGGATAAAAACCAGAAACTGTGCGATAGTTTAACCTGTTCAGTTGACAACTTTTTATCATATTCTTTTTCTTTAAACATTTGCTTGATGCTGCCTGGCAACATATTCTCTACATCTGTCTTCTCCTTCTTTCTGATGTAATAATTATAATATGTCATTGATATTGAGTGATGTCATCAATGATGTCATTATTTTCAATATAAATATACAGTCAAACCTGAGTCTAAAAGACCAGTAAAATCAAATTGAAATAGATATCAATATCTTTTTATAAGTACTATTTCAAAACATGATTGTTTACATTGTTTATGATTGTTTACATTGAAGGTTAATCTGCTGTTTTAGTTACTGCTTTTATAATAGAGTTTATACTCTGGAATTTTCTTTCAAAACAGGACTGACTGTATATTTAACAACACTAAAATTTCTAAATGATCTATTCAATAAAGTCTTTTCACATTGCTAAGATCTTAGAGAGTTAGTTTGTATTTAGAAGAGTTTGAAACAGTGAATGAAAGTCCCAATAAATTGGTTTGAAGCTTAAATGATACCAAAATAATAAGTTTCAACCTGTTCAAATATTCATGATATTTATAAATTGTATTGAACCAGTCAAATTGATCACAATGATCATAAAACTGAACCAGTCAACAAACTAGCAATGTGAAAAAACTCTGGGGGACATAACTGAAGCCGGGTACCTGTTCCTGAGATAACTGTGAATCATAATCAGCTTGTGTTTTAAATATATCACCAATTGATTTATTTTTCATCATTTTGTCAACATCATCCTTCTCTTTCTTCCTGTTAAAACATATATATAAACAAAAGTGCAAATATATAGCTACATGACATATAATCTTAGAGTGAGTGTTTCGTTACCTTGATTTTAAAAAAAAAATCTTGAGGTTTTTGTTGGTTTTAAAGCATTCTGAAGCATTTTCATGAAAATTTTGAAAATTTATTTAAAAGTAAAAAATTGTGAAGCTGACAGAGAAAGTAATTTGTACATTTTAAACAGCAATCCAAGTCTTTGACCAAAAAGGGTCAATGTATTATGTAAAAAAAACAACAAAAAAACAAAAACAGAGTGTAAGCCATGTAGTGGTAAGGTGGTGATAAATACTGCAAATCAATGGTAATATTTTAATATCTATTTCAAGAATGTTGACCTCATATAACAGCAATAATTATTTGCAGAGTAAACAATAGAATATCCAAAACTTCAGCATTTGCTGCTGAAATATTGTGTGTCATGTTAAAAATAAAAAAAAAGAACACCAAAGCTTTTATCTGAATTAAATCAATGTAACTACATATCTGTCCGGACACATGGTACTGTAGTATGTACACTTTAGTTAATTTTGATACCCTCTTTGACGGGCCTCGGATATAAATGTCAACATAATCAGAAGTAAACAAACTAGACTGTTAGTTATGAGAAGAACCTAGCTGTACTGTGTCAAATTTTCGTACCTCTAGCTTTAAAATTATGAAACTTGTGTAGAAAAATGTTAACAAGAGGGCCATGATGGCCCTGAGGTCGCTCACCTGTATATAGGCCCCCCCCACCCCCGGGCCAATTTTTACCCAAGGGCTTTTATTTGTTTTTTTGAACAGACTTGGTAGACACCCATAAGAAGATGTTTCATGCTAAACATCTAAGTTCTAGCTCATTGACTTTTTTAAAAGAAGATTTTTAAAGTTTTTACTATACACATATAGTTAAAAACAATGACACCCCTGGGGCAGGGCCAGTTTTGACCCCCGGGCGTTTATTTTAACAAACTTTGTAGATATATACTTAAAGATGTTTCATGCTTAATATCTAAACTCTAGCTATTTGGGTTTTTCCAAAGAAGATTTTTAAGTTTTTGCTATACACATATAAGGAAAATCAATGACCCCCGCAGGCAAGGCCAGTTTTGACCCCAGGGCTTTTATTTGAACATACTTGGTAGACACCCATTATAACATGTTTCATGCTAAATATCTTAGCTCTAGCTCTTTGAGTTCTTTAAAAAATGATTTTTTAAGTTTTTACTATATGCATATAGGGAAAATCAATGACCCCCTGGGGCGGGGCAAATTTTGACCCCAGGGCTTTTATTTGAACAAACTTGGTAGACACTCATTAGAAGATGTTTCATGCTAAATATCTTAGCTCTAGCTCTTTGGGTTCTTTAAAAGAAGATTTTTTAAGTTTTTACTATATGCATATAGGGAAAATCTATGACCCCCTGGGGCGGGGTCAATTTTGACCCCAGGGCTTTTATTTGAACAAACTTAGTAGACATTCACTAGAAGATGTTTCATGCCAAATATCTAAGCTCTAGCTCTTATGGTTCTTTAAAAGAAGATTTTTTAAGTTTTTACTATATGCATATAGGGAAAATCAATGCCCCCCTGGGGCGGGGCCAATTTTGACCCCAGGGCTTTTATTTGAACAAACTTGGTAGACACTCACTAGAAGATGTTTCATGCCAAATATCTAAGCTCTAGCTCTTATGGTTCTTTAAAAGAAGATTTTTTAAGTTTTTACTATATGCATATAGGGAAAATCAATGCCCCCCTGGGGCGGGGCCAATTTTGACCCCAGGGCTTTAATTTGAACAAACTTGGTAGACACTCACTAGAAGATGTTTCATGCTTAATATCTTAGCTCTAGCTCTTTGGGTTCTTTAAAAGAAGATTTTTTAAGTTTTTACTATATGCAGATAGGGAAAATCAATGACCCCCTGGGGCGGGGCCAATTTTGACCCCAGGGCTTTTATTTGAACAAACTTGGTAGACATTCACTAGAAGATGTTTCATGCCAAATATCTAAGCTCTAGCTGTTACGGTTCTTTAAAAGAAGATTTTTTAAGTTTTTACTATATGCTTATAGAGAAAATCAATGCCCCCCTGGGGCGGGGCCAATTTTGACCTCAGGGCTTTTATTTGAACAAACTTGGTAGACACTCACTAGAAGATGTTTCATGCCAAATATCTAAGCTCTAGCTCTTATGGTTTTTTAAAAGAAGATATTTAAAGTTTTTTCTTTTGGTTGCCATGGCAACCAGAGTTCTGCATGGAATTAAATTCTTTGAACAATTTTTAAAAGTGACCACCAAAGAAACATTCCTGTGAAGTTTGGATGAAATTGGCTCAGTGGTTTATGAGGAGATGTCATTTAAAGCAAAAGTTTACGGACGGACGGACGACGGACGGATGACGGACGGACGGACGCCGGACGAAAAGCGATCACAAAAGCTCACCCTGTCACTTTGTGACAGGTGAGCTAAAAAAGTGTCCAGTTGATGGTCCCTGACCAGTAGAGGCTGCAATTATGCAGCTTTAACATATTAACATAAATTTAACTATTCAATAGCAACAGTGAGTGGCAAAGATAACATTATTTTATAAATAACTGTCAACTTAAACACATGTTCTAGCCAGGGGGGTAAATGAAATATGGTCTTCTTTATGACAGTGGCACTAGGTTAACATATAAACTATTTATATAATTTAAGTAGAAAATGTAGTATTATTTCAAATAAACTAAACGACAGTGGTTTTATCAGTGGCATCTGTGTAGTTCAGGTCTGTTCATAACACCAGCATTATATTGCCACAGCAATGCCACTGAAAACCCTTCCTCTCAATACTTGAAGCATGTACAGAAACCCAATGGTATGTCCCGCAACCTTCCATTGACTGTCGACTTAATAGCTTACCTTGGTATGTTCCAAAACCTTTCATTGACTTGATTAGCTTACCTTGGTTAATGTCCCATAACTTTCCATTGACTGGATAGCTTACAGATGCTAGAAAATCAAAATACAAATCCAAAGCAAAAACCAACAGGCAGACAAAGCATACAATACATACGTTTGAATATTCAGTTGCTTCAAGGTATTCTCCACCTCCTGAATTGTCAGAGCAACATCTTCTGCAGCTTTCTTCTTTACCTCATAGTTCTTAAGTGCATTTTGAGTCTCTAAATTCTGGATTTGTTTCTCCAACTCTATGTATCTCATTAACTGTTCTTTGTCAACCTTAAATGAAATTTAGAAATGTTACACCTATTCTGATTGATTAAATCTATTTTGCATATTTGTTATACTGTTTTCTATTGGCTAATGGCTAATTAATCAATTATATTCTGTCTTTAAGTATGTAATATCAAATTTAATCAGTCTAACATGTATATTATGAGATGCATAAGATTCTTCTGTTGAGCTGCTAAAAGTTGGCTTTTTTGTTTTGTTTTTTACTCAATTTCATTGACTGAATTCAATCATCCAGGGTCCAAAGGTTATAAAAATATTTTTTAAGTTTAAACTCAGATCTCAGGTATTTGATTGGTCAGAAACTGGCATAGAATGTATACTAACCAATAAAAAAATTCTGGAACTTGAGTCAGAACTCAAGTTTTACAGGATATAACATGAACTGTGTTTGGTCAATTCTTTATTATTGTTAAATCATTTAATTTCAATGAAACAATGTCTAGCAATAAAATAAGACAACATCAAATACGACAAATAGAGGGAGACAATAATATGCATGAGCCTGTTGAGTCATTATTTAAATAGAAAATGCACAAAATTACAAATGGAAAATATTCATTACATTTAATTACAGTAAAAAAAGAGTGCCAATGTCACAAAATACAACTCACAAATTCTGAGTTTCATAGTTATTTATAGTATTTATATTAAAATTTCTCAATTCATGACAACTAAATAGTCATGATCAATACACACATTTACCTTTTTTGTATCTGACCTTAGAACTCTGTATGTTTCTGTGACATTGCCCCCTGATAGGACCCATTTAAACCTCTCATGCTGCCTTTGTTAACAAATTTTGAGGGCAACTTTCAGCTGACCACAAATTTTAAACAGTCTAAACTATATAGACTGTAGGCAGACTATTGCTGATAGTTATGGAACTGATTGCTATGTGAACTGTATAGGTCAAGATAAATCAATGTGTCCACTAATTGTTACACCATTAGTTTATATTCAGTGAAAGGATGAAGTAATTCAAAGTCAGTAACCATAACCAAAAAGAAAAGAAGACCCTTCTTTCAAATGTGCAGTAAAGATATGCAGATCATGTGTGTTTTTTCCCAAATTACTGCATAACAAATTTTACAGTGACACAACTTACTGTAAAACAATCTTACAGGGAGACAATCCCAACTTACTGAAAAACAATCTTACAGGGAGACAATCCCAACTAAAACAGTCTTACAGGGAGACAATCCCCACTTACTGTAAAACAATCTTACAGAGAAACAATCTCAACTTACTGTAAAACAATCTTACAGGGAGACAATCCAAACTTACACTAAAACAATCTTACAGGGAGACATTCAAGATTTACTGTAAAGCAATCTTACAGGGAGACAATCCCCACTCACTGTAAAACAATCTTACAGGGAGACAATCCCCACTTACTGTAAAACAATCTTACAGGGAGACAATCCAAACTTACTGTAAAAAAATCTTTCAATATGAGACATTCCCAAATTACAGTAAAACAATCTTACAGGGAGACAATCTCCACTTACCGTTAAACAATCTTACAGGGAGACAATCCCAACTTACACTAAAACAATCTTACAGGGAGACATTCAAGATTTACTGTAAAGTAATCTTACAGGGAGACAATCCTGACTAACTGTAAAGCAATCTTACAGGGAGACAATCCCCACTTACTGTAAAACAATCTTACAGGGAGACAATCCCCACTTACTGTAAAGCAATCATACAGGGAGACATCCCCACTTACTGTAAAACAATCTTACAGGGAGACAATCCCCACTTACTGTAAAGCAATCTTACAGGGAGACATCCCCACTTACTGTAAAACAATCTTACAGGAGACAATCCCCACTTACAGTAAAACAATCTTACAGGGAGACAATCCCCACTTACTGTTAAACAATCTTACAGGGAGACAATCCCAACTTACTGTAAAACAATCTTATAGGGAGACAATCCCCACTTAAAGTAAAACAATCTTACAGGGAGACAATCCAGACTTTCTGTAAAGCAATCTTACAGGGAGACATTCCCCACTTACTGTAAAGCAATCTTACAGGGAGACATCCCCACTTACTGTAAAACAATCTTACAGGGAGACAATCCCCACTTACAGTCAAACAATCCTACAGGGAGACAATCCCCACTTACTGTTAAACAATCTTACAGGGAGACATCCCCACTTACAGTAAAACAATCTTACAGGGAGACAATCCCCACTTACAGTCAAACAATCCTACAGGGAGACAATCCCCACTTACTGTTAAACAATCTTACAGGGAAACAATCCTGACTAACTGTAAAACAATCTTACAGGGAGACAATCCCCACTTATTGTTAAACAATCTTACAGGGAAACAATCCAGACTTTCTGTAAAGCAATCTTACAGGGAGACAATCCCACTTACTGTAAACAATCTTAGAGGTAAACAATCTTACAGGGAGACAATCCCCACTTACAGTAAAACAATCTTACAGGGAGACAATCCCCACTTACTGTAAACAATCTTAGAGGTTAACAATCTTACAGGGAGACAATCCCCACTTACAGTAAAACAATCTTACAGGGAGACAATCCAGACTTACTGTAAAGCAATCTTACAGGGAGACAATCCCACTTACTGTAAAACAATCTTACAGGGAGACAATCCCCACTTACTGTAAAACAATCTTACAGGGAGACAATCCAGACTTACTGTAGAAAACTATACAGTGAGACAAACATGCAAATATAAGGTGATATACAATTTAAACAACATTGTTTTCCAAATTTCATACCTTTCCTTCCTATAACAAAATGTAGAACAAAAATCTTTAGAAAGTCATGCTAGCTCACATAAAATAACAAAAAGTTTAAGGCTCAATATTACAAAATCTTTCAAATAATTTAAAAAAATCAATTTGTTAAAAAAAACTTATAATAAAATACAATGATTTAATTTATGTTACAATGTGTTGTTACTTTGTAAGGCTACACCTGGCCTGACATTGTATCAGTGGCAAACTTTCTACTTAACCTGATGATAAATGTTTTTTTGATTAAAATTAATACATTCACAAAATAATGTACTTAGCACTCAAACACATTTTCATCTAATTTACTAATCGGTAAATGCTTAGTCTTAAAAAATATATATGATAAAATACATCATTTTCCTATATTTAAAAAATGTTTAATATTTGTTTTTGCCTTAAAAGACTTTAAAAATGTAACAATACAAAATATTTACCCCAGACATTTTGCTTTCTTTTTAATTGCCTGTCTTGAACAATCCTGAAAATAGAACAGAATAAACATGTAAAGATAATGTCTATAAAAACTTATTATTCAGAGAATTTTTCTTTTTGCTTAACAAAGATACATTCACGCAATTGTATATAGATTGCCCTTAAGAAAGTAAAGATGGCCCTAGACCACTCACTTTAGATTTATTGCTAGGAAATGTCAAAATTCTTCCACAGAAAAGCAATTAATTCACATTGGGTGCACTATTTTTGCTCACAACTGGTTGATTTATAAAACATTTCCTAGTCACAGTTGTAAAAAAATCTATCTGACGTTGTTTTTATCCGTCTTAATATGCCAAATATCTAAGGTCTGGGTAAGAAAAGAACTTTTAAAGATGTCATTTTTCATTGTTAGCTTCCATGACCTACATGTGCAATTGACTGGAACCAATTTTAACATTTTGTAGAGACTGCAATCTAAGTACCATTCCTGTGATGTCAGGTCACTTTGTGACTAACATAAGCAAAACAAAGATGACAGTTATAGGAATTAAAAGTGTGATTATGGAAATAAATAAACCTCCAAGCAAAAATAATAATTATTACAACCTTGATTTCTTCCAAAATGTGTCACCATTAAAAATAAACTGGAATACAACACTCTGACTCTGACCTGACTGATACAAGAATGTGTTTCAATCAACTGTTTGTATTTATACATTTATATTCACAGCAACTGACATTATAACTGTTTTTGTGCATACAGAACAAGTTACTTTTAAAAGTTTGGTCATGCTTTACAAGGGCTTTTTTTACTACATGTATATAACATTATACAAGGGCTTTCTAAGTTAGTCATGGACAAAACAGCATTTCAATAAACATCACAAGAGGACCATGATGGATCTCTTAGACCAGAGATACATTTCTATAAAAGGTAGCAATTCAAATGTTCAAGTCAGTAATGAGGTCACATTTGATTTATCCTTTTTTTCCCAGCCAGCATTTAAAAAATAAATATTTGTAGAGGCATTGTGCTTAATGGGAAATATTGAAGCTCTCCAGGCATTGTAGATTCAGAAAAGACCACTTTATGATTTTCCCTATACAAGTCTATAAGAATAAACTTAGTGACGTCCAGGACTGGCCAGTTTTGAACCCTGGGGTCTAAAATACGTTCTGCCATGTCCTGATCAACGGTCCATCTTGGTATAAGTCCACCCTGTTGCATGGTCCTTAATAACATGTATGCACCTAAATTATATAACTAACAGTATACTTGTAAAGGTCCACTAAGCTATGATACATAACAAATAATGAAAAATCCAATCTAATCTTAGTATTGTAGTTTCTAAGAAGAAGTACATGTATATTGTGAAGTATTTTTTGTAAAACATAAAATCTTTTAATTATCGATATTGACAGGGGCTTTTTATTATTAGGTCTGTTACCTGGCTTATTGTCTCCCTTTTAAAATCAGTGACTTGTTTTGATTTGCTTGACTGATTTTTTGTATTCATCCGCGGTTATTATAAATAAGCCGCTCAACTAGTTTTTGGTACAGTTTGTATGACACGTTTTTCATGGAATGTTAAATTTTTTTCAGTATTTGGCAATCCTACATGGCCTAGTGCCTTCAAACTACATGCCCCTTTACAGCTGTAGATTCAAGTTGATTGGATAAAATAAAATTTATGGGACTGTTGGCTAAAACTAAAATGTCAGGTTTTTGGATGACTTATTTAGTATATTTTTATAATTTATTCATGAATTGAAGGGAAGTCACAAAAATTGATGAGAATAAGGCATAATTTAATTTAAGGCATACATTACTAGACCAACTGCAATAGTTATCACCATTTTAACAATAGTAATAATGCCATCAATGGACAAATAATAAATCAGATGAAAACAATTTGTAAACATGCTATTGTCAATCTCAATTGTTGTTTTACTTAAGTCACAACTAACTTGAATGTATTATGTTAAACAGTACTTCTTTCTTTATAGATCTACAAAAAACTGAAGACAGACCTTCATTATTTTCACGGCGTTAATTCTCAATCAGATATCAATATTTCACTTGGGTACGAATGAATATGGGTACAAAACATAATTTACAACAAAATAAAAAAAACTTACAATGATGAACGTAAATCAATAAATAATATAAAGTTCACTAATAATTATCAACACATTCCTTATGTGAATGCAATTAATCTGTCTTGGTGTCAAATATAAGTAAAATATTTCTAATGATAACAATTTTACTGTAAATAAAACAGGTGCGACGCCTTTTGCGTTTCCTAGCAACATTATTTTTTACGAATAGAGTTTTTATCATCATGGTCACTCTAGTGCATGTAAGTTTAGCCACTAAGAAAGGATAAAAAGTGAAATAAAAGATCAATAAAAAATATTATATACAATTATAATAATAAACAAAGGAAAATGTATAGAGTAGCCCTGGTTTGCAATTACCAATCTGGCAGTTTGTACTGCACTGCTTAATGGTGTGGTCTGCATATCATACCACCGAAATGAATACTTACAATGTACTGCTACAACCTGTAGCAGTCAAAATGACGACTCAGCTTTATGATAAATAAGTACCATTATTGAAAACTGTACTGGGACACCAAAATTAAAAAGCTGTAAAAGGGCATTTTCGGGTTAATCAGGTACATTAAAAAATATATATACAATATATATAAAAATATATATAAAAGTAATATATTTGAAGGGTATATATATAATTGACTTTAAAATGGTAATAGGCTGTTTCAGTGGAAAACTGTTTACAAAAAAATGAAAATGTGTAGTTGCCTGGAAATCAACCTATGGTTAAGAATTATTGATGGTATATCTTGGGTTTGTACATCATATAGAGCTCAAAGTCAATATGACAAAGATTTAGTAGGTGACACTTATATGGGACATATAGAGCTTCTGTGTAACAGTTGATACGTCACCCGACGTGCAGATGTACTTTGTAGTCAAACGTGGGGGACAAGGGGTTTATGCCTTGATATTAATGGGTTCTTGGTTTATTTCTATATTACCACCTAAGCAACCAAGGGAGTTCGATTTGCCATTTCGGTTGACCTGTTTATAAATACATGTGCACGACACAGAAAAGACCATATGATATATTCACCCCAAAAACAAAGTTTTCTATGCCATTGGCACTCATTGAGATGTTGGTCATTCTTTGATGTTGTTCATTGTTGACTTCAGGTGATGTCATGTGATTTTTACCAAGCATGTCATGGAGTTTCATTTTACAATATAAGGCAATATTTACAGGTGACTTACTACAAAACACAGATTGGATGTATTGGTTTAGTAGGACTACATTTGTTTCTGATAGTGTGTCGTGGACAAGTTTGTTTTGAGATGTAAGAGGCGGATGTGTTACTGAATCCACCTAGAACACGTGACACCTAGCGGCATGTTGGGCGAAAATGTTGAATATACGACAGCCTTAACGGTCCTTTAGTGACACCTTCACCTCTGTTATATTACTCTATGTATTCGTTAAAAGTATATGCCTTTCAAAAAAAAAGAGGAGAAAATAGTAAATATTTATCACAATAATATCAACAAAATTAAAGGAGAGAAACAATCTTGTAATGCAACAACAGTAGTGCAACTTATTATAAAATACTGAAACCTCTGTTCATCACTTTATTGTTTTAAATAATACATTGACAGAATTATACTTTTTTACTATAACGTAATATGGATATTTTCATACTCCTCGGGATTCAAAGATAATAAATGTGTTAGGTTATGAAATCTAAAATTAACCGATATACATTCTGAACGTTATTTATTGAAATTTCCGTTTGCCACTTGCATTATTGATTTCTTTATCATTATTATTATTATTATTATTATTATTATTATTTCAAAGTAAAATATAAAATTGAACACAAATATGGCAAAATGTGAAGTTATTCTGAAATTGTATGGGCATAAATATGTCACTTTAAGCTTGCCGCTATTGTCATCTAATAATTAAGACATGCTACATAATTATGTATATTACTTTGTACAAAATTGGCGTTCTCAAAGTTTCGTTAGTGTTTTAAGGGTGACTTCTCTCATGATCCCGGAAAACCTTAAACTTATCGTTTTAACAAAAGAACTATGTTCAAATTCTTTATTTTGAATAGGTTCGTTTTGTTTTCTTTTACACAATATAGCCTATTGAAAGTTAATCAACAATGTCATTCTTTTGAATCAAATTCAACTTATTGTTTCGTTTGTTTAACAGACAAAAACATGTATATTTGAGATCAGGACAGGTGAGATGGTTATATTGAATATTCCGTCAATTATTTTGATGTTTTGTGCGTGCGTGTATATGCGTGTGTGCATGCGTAAGTGCGAACATATACAATGTGATATGAAATAGTAGAACATTTGATATCAAACATTATAATAAAATGAAATGGTGCTAAATTACAAATACAACAGTCTGAAAATGTCTGCAAAGATCAATCTTTGGACATTGAAAAAAGTTAGCTATACCTTTATGAATCCTCAAAACATGTCTTTTTGCTAACTACATGTATAGTGAAATGGTGGTGACAGAATTATCCGAAATTGACGTCCTTGTAAATATTTACATCATCTGCGATGATATTTTCGCATCATAAGATATCATTTACAGTATATAAGACCGACCTTAAACAATTAAAACAATTTTAATTAACAAGTGGCCAAGTACAATGTAGTGTGTACAGCTGAGAGGGCATGTTTAAAATACTTGTTGGTGGTGTTGGTGGTTGTGTTGTTGTCATTTTAATGGGTATTATATTCATTCTTATGTAACTTTATTTGTAACGTATATTTTCATTACCGCTTACCATGCAGTGCAATATACCGTCGAGCATATTTAAAATTAATGCTAAGAAGGACACATAGGCTTAGTGGTTATGGTACCTGCTTCTCAGCTCAGGTATGATTGGTTCAATCACTTGTGAGAGCATGACTATGTTAGTTTATACATAATTATTTACTTTAGTTTGTGTCTGTAGCTATAAGATTATTGAAAGACTCTCGAATTCGGTCCTTGAACCATCCAGTACTAAGCAATGAGTGTATAGTCTATTGCTCACGGAAACCATTACTTGCCCCTGACGGGGTTTGAACCCACGCAGCCAACAATCCTTATATAATTGGTCCCACACCACACTCATATGACACCAGTGAAGACCTTCACAGGAAACGATATCGAGGTTGTTTTAAGAGTAGCATAAGGTTCAAATTCATATGCTCGAGACAAAACGCTTTTAAAAACGTCATTTTCTATAGAAATTACTTTCACCGAAACGTAATCGGTGAAGCGTTTTTGAATCGAAATAAAGTATTAACAAAATACATGTAAAAAATACGAAAGAATGCAAGCTAAATGAAATGACACAATTAAAGATTTGAAAATAAAAACAAAAATATTACCTGACTTAAAAACAAATGCGTTAATCCAAATAAAAGTTCGGTGTAATTCAACAAATACGATTTATAAAAGTCTACACTGTAGAACTCGATAGATTTCAAAATCGCTTATTCCAACTTATTCTATATTTACATTATTTGTAAATCGATTTTTCATATGAAGTTCATTACTACACTAACTTTTGCATTTGTTACGCATAAATAAATCAGTAAAGCAACACTCGATCGGGTATTTATTATTGATTTGGTCAATAGCAACTTGGTAACACTGACTTAAACTTCCGACACAAATCTGTATACAGTATCTGTGCACTGTATATTAATATTTCGTTGTTGAATAATTTCCAGTTCATACTCAAGTTTTGTGTTGAACATTACTCCAGAGACGTTAAAAACTCATACTACAATTTCACATCATCATCATCATCATCATCATCACCGCCACGATCATCATAATTATATTAATTCAAGGTATTATCTAGTATTGGTCAAGTATTGGTGCATGTGACATATCATTCCTGTTATTATGGAGAAATGCATTTAATTAAATTATAATTTGCAATATTAAGGGGAAATGTGAAATCCTTTATTGTACTTATTAAAAGATCAATAACTAGTACAAATGGTAAAGAAATTTGAAGGAAGTTTTAGCCAGTAAAATTCCGTTACGATATAAAATTTCAAATGTACAATGAATAGGGTGTCCAACATTACTCAGCTTCGATGAACTCGATAATAAAAAAATATCTTATATTGTAAATGGATCGAGTGCAGGTTTGATCGCGCCGGTCATGTCGGCGTCTCCGCAAAAATCAGGAGAACTAACTGCTTTCGTGAGATCAAAACTGCTATGCAGTTGTCCCCCTTGTAATGGTAGTACAGACGAAGACGACTGACCTGACTGACTGATTGAATCAATGATTGATTAATTGATTGATTGATTGCTTTTATTCGGATTTAAAACACATAATGATATTTTTTTCAATCAAATAAGGTATTTCAAATTCAGGTGTGAGATATTGCTGCACAAGGTTCGTAAAAGCTGACATAAAACAGTTTACAGTACAATTTGACCTTCAGAGGAAACAAACACAAGAAAACCATAAAAGTAGACTATCCTGACCAATTATTTGATTTGAAAGAAGTAGACTACCTCTCTCAAAAGTAGAAATTTAACAATGTAAATATATCACAATCCATAATCACATTATTTCGTAAAACAATATGCAACTACATATTAATAACTTGAAATGACACAGGCAAATGAACACTTTGTTAAATCAAGTATTGCCAATGAAAACCCATGTTTTCCACTGGGGTCCATTAATTATACTTACTTAATTACATCAATATACAAAAAACATAGAGCTATATTTCTGTGATACAAGTCTCCGAGAAGAAAAAAAGAACAACAAACAAGCATATATTAAAACAATGTATATGTATACCAACAGATTTTTAGGATTTAGAAGTTACATTATTTATATTTCTATAACATGAACCTTTTCCATGATAGCCAAAAATCTAAATATCAAGGTGGGTGATCACATCACTTTTGTTTACAGTAACATTGGGTCTCCGCTGATTGCCGTGTCATAAATTAAAATAGAAATTGCTTACAATTTGTTATATTTTTCAATATTTGAAAAATAATCATATACAAATGTACTATGTTCCAATAGTACATACATTTCTAATTTAGTTTTTTGTAATTTTCCTATTTGCAACCCAATGTTATCGCATATTTTTATCAAATTTTGCAGCAAAGAAAATTTCTGGCGGTTATATTATTTGACCAATTTGTAATTTCAAGTGGTAACTGCTTTCCACGAAAATGGACATTTATATTTGAAAGGAAACGATGAACAATGCAATTCAGAACAAAATGAAACCAAACATGCGCAAATCACTCCAATTCGCTAGAATGAGTGGGTACAGTAAAATGATATTTCAAGATAGTTTTGAAATACGTGTCTTTTTTATTCGTTTTCACAAAAATGTCATGTGGAATAGACAATATATGACATGTTTCTCAAAAATGTTAACGACATCAACTTAAGGTTTTTCTTTGTAACTATTTCTGAGCACGGTGTGGAACCTCATATTCATCTCAAAATTGAACATCGGTAAAAAAATAAATATTATGTGAATTTCCGCTGCTCCAGACGTGCGCTATAACTCGATAGATGAAGGAGAAAATAGGTCAATCACAGGGTTAGTTTTCGATTTTTTAAAACATTTATATAAAATTCAAAGCTTTTTATAAGAAAATCGAAATATGAATCCACCCTCCTGACTTTCTTCTATATTAACGCATTAAAAAATTGAAAACTTACTCTGTTATTGACCTGTTTTAAGAAGTACATGTAATAATATAGTGTGGTAGAAATTAAAGTTTGAAAAGTGGCTGAACAAACAAGCTTTTAAATAGTGTAATGTTGATAATGAGATCCCTCAAAATCAAAACTGGACACGTCCATTGTATATATGTAATAAAATCAGCTGTTTGAGGATGAATCCCCCCCCCCCCCCCCCCCGACATTCTGTGCTAGGAAATGTCATATTTTCTTCAATACATCCGGGTATCATTTTTGACGCTGCACGATTTATATAATATTTGAGAGTTTGTGGTTTGCTTTAACATGCCACAAGTCATGACAAATATCTAAGTTTTGGACATCACACAGGACCACAAGGTGATGCTTTATGCCAAAATTCTATACTCTATATTGTATAATTCTATATTGTAGTTCCAGAAGAACGTTTTTTTTGTGACATTTTCACTATAAAATTCTATGTTTACAAACTTAGTGACCCCAAAATGTTCTGGGCAGCAGTTTTCCAATGAAAACGTAAATGTGTTTCCTAGAAATGTTTGACCCAACGGGCGTGATTTTTATTATTTTTGTACAGGACGAAAAGATGAACCTGCATGCCATAAGTAAATATAATCAATGTGGCAACCAGGCAAATGTTTTTACATGTGGAGCATGGTTTATATTACAATGTACTTCCGTAAAGGACAAATAGGTAGATGCTAAATATCTAAGCTTTGTGAACTGTAGTTTCTGACGATATTTAAAGATTTCATTTTAAATTTTAGCCAGTGTGGCCTTCTTATGCACCAGACTTGAACCATTTATTTAAATTTTGCAGAGGGTCATCCAATGATCATTCCTGTAAAAGTCCGGTCAATATGAGCAAGGTGGTTAAGGAAGATCTTGTTTAAAGAATATTGTAGATAATGACGAACATCAGACAAATTATCATCATAAAAGCTCATCCCTGAGCTCAAAGCGTCCAGGTGAGCTAAAATCATAGCAGGACACATCAATCACAAACAATTTGATATTGACTGCGATCATATAATTTCCTGTTGACTTTATTTCTTGTCACAATGTCTATAATGAGGTACCCTGGAGCTAATTTGAAAAAAGTGCAGCTTTGAAATGCAATAAAATATTAATGTTGCATAAATGAGAATGTATAACAACCGCCTAAGGCATGTTATAATACATCATTCTCCGGAAGGCAGTGAGTGACATGTCTTGTTATCTATGTAACCATTACAAAAATACACATGTAACACTCGTCCTGATCAATATTCAACACATAAAAATATCTAAACATCCTTATGTTCGTTTCTTTTTGTATTGAAAGAATTTAATACAAAACTTTATTCAGCTAGAGGTAATTAGCAATATTTGCATGGAACGTGAGCTATGGTCTGTTCAATTTCTGCATTTTTTTCTTCTTTCTGTCTGGCCAGTTTAAATTCTTCTTTTTGAAATTTTGAAAACTCTTTTTAAGGAAAATTTTCAGTTTATAAATACTTTTTAATTTAAAGCTAAGCTTGATAACTTAAATAAAAGGTTATTTTGCACAATTGTTCTGATTGAATGTATCTACATGTACATGTTTATAATAATTATTGAAGATGATCTTTCTATTTTATCAAAACTAACAGATTTTTCCAGATGGTTTTATTTATCATTATATTCCAAAATATGATAACAAAGATCAACATGGAAAGGCGCCAAGCAAAAAAATATATAGGGCATAAGAGCGAAACATGGGACTAAAATTCAATATAAAATTAAAGGACACGACCAGTGTTACTACAAGCATGTAGTAATAAACAAGACATACATCTTGGGAGAACAATGGGGTACCGTCTTGAAACAGTCACAACAAAATAGTTGGACGCTACACAGCTTTGTGCTCAGGTGAGCTAAAATGCAGGCACGTGATTAGAATCTAGGTCAAATGATATCAAAGTTCAATTCTGCCTCTAAAACTGTGACAAATGATCCAGTACAATTTCACATTTGTAGCATAAAATACAAGAGCCATCACCAAGCAGGGGCCTTCCTTGACTTTTCTATTTCCAAAGTCAAACATATCAGAGGAAGAATATTGTAGTAAAGAATACTCTTGGAAAACATTATTTTGTAGAACAAAATATAATTTAAAACTCAGGTCTTACGTTTGATGATCAAGGTCATTCAAACGTCAAGGTAGCATCTTAATTTTTCATCATGTCAATTTTGTCATAAGTGTTGTTTTTTAGTCCAAGACTGAATCAAATCCATAAATAAAATAAACAACCAAGTTATGGCAATTTTAGCAAATTTATATAATTTGACCTTGATGGTACATGTCAATTTAAAGAGAAGGTCATATCAGAATAGTTCAACATATTTTGTCATTTAAATAAGTAACAAAGTTATGTCGTAACAAAGTTATGTCAATTTAAGAAAAGTTCAGTAATTTGAACATGCCAGTTAAGTTCATTTTAAGGTCAATGTCATATCAGAATCATTCTATTTCTCAGATTTTTCATACAAGACCTTTTGTCCATGTGAAAACCAAATTAGTACACAAATCAAGTTATTACAATTTGAGAAAATTTAAATAGCCTGACCTTGGTTTTTCAATTTTTTTGTCCAAGTATAAATCAATTATGCACATAAATAACACAGTTATGACAGTTTAAGCTAAATTCATTACTTTGTCAGTCTGATATTTGCAGGTCAATGTCATACTAACCATGACTATTTTGTTATAAATGTTCTTCTGTCCAAGTCAAACCCATATATAAATAAAAGATATGACAAAATGTAGCAAAATTCACTAATTTGAACTTTATTGTCAATGTCATATTAAGGTCAAGGTAAAGTTTAATTAATCTTCTTTAATATCTTGCCAAAAGGATTGTGATGCTCATGTATGAAGACAGTCCTTTTATTAGTAACAGTCATAGCCAATTAGTGCAAGAAACTGTGAAAGTACTGTCCTAGGATGATAACTTGAGCCTTTGTTTACATAACAAAGACCAATATCAATGCGAAAAATAGGTTAGGCAGATCAATGTCACAACCTATAAAAATGAAAATAAAACTACATAATTATATGACGTGTTAGCGCAGTAGGTAGAGCAACCGTGTCGGTAATGTCTTTTACCCATACAGGCAGAAGTTCGACTACTGGTAAGACATATTGTTTTTACCTCAGAACAGTCAATGGTTCAAAAAAAAATTCATATACATACATGAATATGAGATCGAATATTTTATTACTCTGCGATCAAAAAATACAAAAAGAAAATAGAATAGAAATAAAAAAATATATACTATGAAATATATATTATAAGAAGAAATCAAAACGGAAAACGAAAAAATAAATAAATAATAATGATAAAAAACAGAGCAAGAAGAAAAAACTGTGGTAATAAAATGGCACTACTTTGGGTTCGAACCTATGAGTTCAAAATATTAAAAGTTACAATAACTTCGATCTACCGACAGAGCCATAACGGTAATATATAAACGGTACTGTAAAGTATATGTAAGTGTTTACTTTTACGATATCGGATAATAATCCAGATAACCCCGTTTTTGGACTTTCCCATGTACCGTTAAGACCAAATTATCATCCTAGGACAGTAAAAATAATTTGATCAACATGTAGGTCAAGGTCATTCATGAGTCGAGGTCAAAATATGTCTGATACAAGAGAAACAAATCAATATCAATTTAATTGTTTTAGATAAATTACCATGTCTTATCAATCATATAATAATCATTTAATTACTGGATTTATCATTCTATTCATTATAAAACATAATATACATACAATATAGAAGACAAAACATTTTATTATTATATCTGGTACAATATCTGTAAATCTTTAAAAAAAAACAAGTCACAAAATGTGAAAACAAACAGTACAAGATATGCTTTAAAATATATTGCGTATTTCTCTATAAATAAAACTAAAAGACAATTAGCCCTGTTAGTGGTGATGAATTTATAACAATAATAATATTCATATGACACCAGTATAGAGTCAACCAAGCTAGGCATGTTGTCAAATGTGAGTAGACTCTATATTGTTGGCAACTTCACTTTAGTATTCTCACATATAGATACTGAACAGTTCAAAATTAAAAGTACTTCAAGTCAATTAAACAATTTTTTGGCAAAGGTAAAAGAACTGTTTTTACTTTCAACTGATGAAATCATCTAGTGCTTTAATAAACTTATTTTTTCTGCTTAAGGATTAAAAGTATTGTAATAACTTTGTGCATGTTCATCACCACAGTGTGTTAATAAGGGTATAATCACATATATACAGTACATATACCTACACCTAGATAGTATCATCTTATGACTAGTTTACACAAAACCTACAATGGATGTAGAATCAATAGTAACTAAAACCAAGTCATAAATATTTGGTATCAACATAGTAACAGAAACCCACTTGTAAATATCTAAAATCAACTAATTTATCTTTTATTACATCAACAAACGGAATCCGAGTAAAATGTACCCTTAAAATGAAGTCATACATGTACTACTAATTTGCAAAAAAATCTTTTCTCATTTAGGGTACAGTGAAACCTGTGAACAATGTTCATCTAAGGGAGAAACAAAACCGAACATTGCCATTGTAGACAGGTGATCTTTATAGTGAGGTTACTCTGTTATATTCAATCAATAAAGGTTTGGTGAAAATAGGCCTTTTTTTATAGGTTGCTCTTTATTCAGAGGTTTCACCGTACTAGTAATAATTTTTTTGTTGTTGAATTGATATCCCAGCCACTTGAAAGTTGAATTAGGCCTTTAAGTATTATTTGTGTATATATCTTAAAATATGAGAATTTCAGAAACGAGTCTGGTGTCTAATTATAATACAAAGCCTGAGATCTCGTGCAGTGAGGAGCAAAATAAACTTATTGTAACATTTTTTTTAGGTTCAACAGAGAGTTTCAGATGGATCACTAATATGATTTGCAGGCAATTTGAAGTTTCTCCCAGACATCTAATCTCTGACATACAGTCTCATATTCAGTTTTTTATTAAATGCTTTTCAAAAGACAATGAAATTATATTTTTATATTCCGAGACAGACAAACAATGCCAATTCAATATTCACCTTCCAATTTTATTGGCGGAAATAATAATAATGCAATAATCATCATCAACAACAACAACAATATCATGATTGGCTAAAATAACTTAATAACATACATGACTATGGAATGCTTAAAAAAATTCAGTTGGCAGAACATTCAAATTTTTGAACCACCAGATTTACAAATGGATAATATAATAAACTATTATGAATCAGACATTTGTAACCCAGCCCTCACAACACTTTTGAAAGTACTGAGATTTAAAAGAACTCCACTGAGGTTCGAAAGTCTAAAAATATATAATATGAATTTGTTATAAAGATCAACTGGGGCAATAACAACAGACAGATATACAAAGTGAAAGTAAATAAGTATACACAGAATTAAATTGAAAATTGTATTTAGATGCTGTTCTTAGCCTGATTTGAGTGAAAATTGCAACACTATCAATTGTGGACATGTTTCACAATTAAAATGATTATTTTGGAAAAACGGAGTGAGTAAGTGATCTGAAAATTTACACACATTATTGGTCTGGACCTAAAGCAAAATAAACATTATTATTACATGCTTTTCGGTAGTTTATAGAAATATATCAGTGATATAAAACTGGTAATTTCACTGTTTGAAACAGTGAAATTACCACTTTGATAATTGTTTTGAATTTAAGCCCCTTACGTTGTTTCAGTGAAATACCAGCGTGCACAGAACTGGGAACCAACTTAATGACGTAACGTCGTTAATGACGTCACGTTGTTTAATTATTTGGCGCGCTTTTCATTCAGTTTTAGGTTTAATGTCTTTTTAAAACGTTTCTTTGCATATAATAAAAAGAAAATTTGTTTAGTTTAGTGTAAGATAGAAATATATTTCACCTTGTGAACACCAAAAAGTTCATATTTCACTCGTGGCTGCGCCACTCGTGAAATATACCTTTTGGTGCTCACTCGGTGAAATATATTCCGATCTTACACTGAACTAGACAAATATCCTCTATATCTCGAAACATTATTTTCAGTCCCACCATGTCAAAAACCCTGAGTGGAGTCCCTTTAAGCTGTACAATAGTAAGGAATTATAGAGATGGGATACAGAACTTCCAAATGACTGATTCACATCATTATGTGGTATATTTTATAAAATCTATGCTTTCATTAGGTAAAAGAATATGATCAATATATTATGACTGTAAATATACAAATGCATTATCTCAAGGGTCATTTTTACTAAACAGTAAACACTGAATACAATAAAAATACTGATTATCACTGTAAAGCTGTTTTGATTATTTATCCAGTATCTTAAAACAGTTTGCTAAATTCTAAGGACAAACTACCATTATTTACTACACATTTAAGCAGCATGTCTTCAGATTCATACTTATTTTCATATAAAATTTAAAAATGTATTTAAAAGAATAATATTCATAATATTGTGAAGTGAACAAAGAAAGTGATTTACACATTGCAAACAGCACTTCCAATTCATGTAAATTACCCAAAAAGAGATCAAAATATTCAAAAATAGACCTTCATGCATTGTATTAATTACACACAGTAGAGATATGATGATAATTGCTGCAAAATCATAATAAAGTGTATATTATTATTAAAATTTTTAATCTTTTTATCATGTTTATTTTTCTACAAATATGTTTGCTCATTTTGAGGCATGCAGCTTTAAGGATCATGTGACTTGAACTGTGCTTAAATTACTGCATAGACTGCTGCATTATATACAGTGGAATAACTGACTGTAGTATTTCATTAATTTTACATTCTACTTTTATGTCAGCATCCACCATTATCCACCAAAATACTACATTTAGTATATGAACAACTTTTAGGCTTAAAAAAAGTTCTATAACATTACTCTTTATTGAAATTAAAAATTTTCCATAGTCCAATATGAACTAAATTAACAAATAATCAATAAATAATATACATGTATAAGTAATCAGAATCTGGTGAACATAATCTCATTGAATTAAATAATTCAATCACTTTAATAATATATACATCATATCAATATCATGGCAAGATCTGATGTTAATTCTAATGTTCTTTTCTGTTTTTAATAATAATATGTTATTAGTATCTTGTTATATATTAATCTTTCTATCTGATGTCATAAATGTTTCCAATATATATAATTTAAATAAACTCCTAAAACATAGAAATTACAGGAAAAGGCGGGTTTACAATTCATTGTAAAGAGATTGGTCCTATAAATTTCACTTCCAACATATATCGAGACATCTGACATCTATGAAACCAAGTACTGCCAGTTAGAAGTTCTAAAATTTTCATTTCCTTCTTTCCCTATTGATGTTTCATCTGTAATGTCTATGCATTTTACCCCTCTTTTCTTAATTCAACTACAAAAATATTGCAATATTATGTCCAACAGCATCAGACTTTCTGTTCCAGCCAAAAATTCCTGCCACATTTTCATAACTTCAAGTTCTAAAAATAAATTATTTAAATTGGTCTTTTGTCAAACTGTTTGCTCATCTATTTATCCTAGCTTCTTTCTGGGAACACTTTTTTTAGCTTCTTTTTCTTTTCTTTGCTGTTTCAGCTTCTTCTTCTCTTCTTTTAACCTTTCTTTCTCTCGTAGACTTTTAACAAGTTTATATGTGAAGAATACTGAAAGAAAAAAAACATCAAAAAATTAATTTTAAATATGAAAAATGAAAAAAATTAAAGCCAAGACAAACATAGTTACAAGACTAAATGAAAGTAAAGACAGCTTAGCAAATTTTGAAGCTAGAACAAACCCAGAACTTTATAAGATTGAGTAAAGACAGTGTTAGACAACAAATCTTGAAGCCAGGGCAAATGGTAAACCGTGGTAAAAGATTAAGTAAATAACGACAACAAAACTTGAATCCCAGACTTCTCCAATATCAAGTTACAAAATTGAGTAAACTATACACAAAATGCAATTATGAATGTATAACAATTTGTTTTTTTTGGTTTCTTTGTTCATCCAATTCTTAAAATATGTACTTTCAGCATTTCACAACTAACATTACTAATAACTGTAGTTTCAGAACTCAAATCTAATAAAACATGAACTGTCAGAAGACAGTAACGCTCAACTTTTCGAAAAAGTTGTCACAAGTGTGTTTCATTGAGTATATTAATAATGCTTACCTATATGAATACATAAAATTGTCCGAAAAGGTACAAAGGCTTGTTATTAAGATGTTTTATCAAGTAAGTCACTGCTTTATTATTATGAAAGCATAAGGTTGTCCCAAAAAAGGCACAAACCCTTCAGTAGTTATGGAGATACCAGCTTACAAGCAAAACCTTTACCAAGAATTTCTAAGCCGAAAAAGGGGCATAATTATGAAAAAATATTTCAGAGCAAGGATTCTCGCGCACGCTTAATTTTGCCTGGGTACACATAAACATTACCGATTGTTTACAACCACAAATACGCCAGACAGTGTAAGTCTTATCAATAGGAGGTCCTATGCACGCGGAATTCTTGTTGAGAAATATTTGCGATCAGATGTAATAAACATGAGTACCAGGACGCCGAAATAAGCGTCACCCAGAACCCTGTAATAAGACAAATCAGACCTTTCAAGAGGCTTTTTAGTATAAAACAGTTACAAAAATTTATAAAAAATCATATTTTAAGAATTGCCCTTATTTATGCGTTCTTAAATGAAACAAATATGTGCATAATCAATGCTATTTACGTGCGTAATCAATTCTGTTTACAGGAGTTCAAAATTGAACACGTACAACCTAAATAGAGGGGTGTCTCCGTAGCCTTTTTTTAGTTTTGAATTCTTACAATACTTACTGACTAAAAATCCTATGATCAATCCAGGCACAATAAAAACCGTGTTATCTATGCTCTCCTTTATAGGCCCTGATCCTATTTCAACCATTTTTGCTCAAACAGCTGTTTGAAAACGTTGCAAACTTCTAAACAACCGGTGTACAAATAGACGGAAGTATGTGGAATGGAAATGTGGGTAATAAATTATTAATGAACCTAAACAGAGAAAACTAACAACAAAAACAACGTAAAGTAAATAACTAACGAAAAGTTTTTTGATCTGTAAAAGTTCTGAGGTGTTTGATATTGTTTGATATTATTCTTGACTCTGGTATATTCCCAGAGAAATGGAGTAAAAGACTGATTTTACCACTGTATGAAAATAAGTGTGATGTAAATGACCATGATATTTACAGGGGCATAACTGTATCAAATTGTTTTTGTAATGCTGGTGTAAGATAAGAAGAAAATTTTTCACCCGTTTTGTTCTCGTTATTTCTAAATGATCTTGCACAGTTTAAGTCTGAAAAATATGCTGGTCTATATACACTTGCTGATGATGTGAAAGCTTATAATGTAATGAAGTACTTTTGAAGTACTGAAGAGGTACTTTTTAGAGTCTTTCTGCTCCTTTATACTGATGATACTGTAATTTTAGCAGACAATGCAGATGAGCTTCAGACTGCATTAGCTGCTATGCTTGAATATTGTTATGTTTTGAATTTAAAAGAGAACTCTGCAACAACAAAGGTTAATTGTAATATTTTCTACGGGCAGGAATCGTATGGAAGATGCATCTCAATTTTCTTTTTATAATGAAAACTAATAATTACTTACATGATTCTTCTTATCTAGGTATTCAAGTTATTACGAATATGTTCCTTAAACTTTTCAAACAAAGACTTATTGATTGTTGTACTCAACAATGGTATGGAAATATAACGAACTCTAGTAGATGTTTTCACTATAATAAATTTAAATCACTTTTAAATGTTGAACGTAGATACTTATTAATAGAAATACCATTTAAACATAAAAAGGCGTTTTGTAATTTTCGTTGCTCCAACCATAAATTAGGTATAGAAATAGGCAGACATAATAATATCCCAAGGGAAGAACGTCTGTGTACAACTTGTAATAATAGTATAGATTGTGAATTCCATGCTTTCTTTATATGTAAAAAATATAAACAAATCCGTGATAAGTATTTATTCAATTGGTATTTTGGCGGAAAAGAACTACATGATTTTTATGTATTAATAGGTACACGTGATATAAACACTTTAAGGAAGCTTATGTTTTATGTATATGTTTTAATGGATAACATAAACAACTAGTCTTTTTTCGCATTAATAAACATTGTTAAGTTGACGCAACCATATTACTATATTGTTGTATGTATGCTATGTATTTTGGGCCTGATGCCTTTGAACACAAATAAAGTTATTTGAATCTTGTTATTGAAAATGGTAATTTGCTAAAACTAAAAAACGTCTTATTGGTCGAGCGAAGAAAGCTTTGTTCTCTCTGATCAAAAAAGCTAGAAAATTGTTATCATCTGTAGATCTACTTGTTTAATACAAGGATTGTTCCTTTTTTGTTATGGCTCTGAAGTTCGGGGAATAGAAAATTTAAAGTGTATCGATCAGTTTCAGCTGAATTTTTTATAAAATTTTACTCAACCTCAAGCAAAGTACTCCCAATTGTATACGTTATGGTGAACTTGGAGTTACTTCGATATCTTTGACAATAAAAGTAAAATTATTAACTACTGGTGTAAGCTTTCAAGAATGGCAAAGATGATAAGATTTGTAATATCTTTAAATAAGACTGCATACTCGGTGTATGTTAGATGTAGAACTGAATTACCATGGATACTTTGGACGAACTTGGTTTATCAAATTATTGGTTAAGTCAATCTACTTAGTCCCGCTTAATTTCAAAAGAGTGACGTCCAATCTTTAAGCAAATGTTTAAACTATCGTTTATATAAACCAGAGTTTGTATTTTAAGACTATTTTAGCATACTTCCTTGGTAACTGTCTTCAGGTTTGTTAAAATTTAGATGTATGAATCATAAAATGCATGCCAATAGACAAATTCCTAAATATAGAGATAAACTTACGTATATATGTACTTTATGCGAGTCAAACCAACTGGATGATAAATTTCAATATCTCTTTTATTGTTCACAGTTTGTTCATAGTAGACCTAAATTTATTAAACAGTATTATTATAGGTATCCTAATGCATTGAAATTTGAAGATCTTATTAATAGTAAAAACATATCACATCTAATAAAAACCTTGCTTTGTTTTGTAAAGAAAATACTTATAATTACATCATGCAAATAATAAATATAATGTTGTATCATTAGCCTCCTAGTAATTTTGTTATTGAAGCATAAATTCCTGTTATAATTGATAATCTAGTCATATCTTTATTCTATTTTTACGGGTACAATATAATTGTCACTCATTCTCCTGTTTTCATGTTAATTTTTTTCTGTGTTCCGGTTGTTACATGTTCAAAATTTTGTATTTCATGTCACATGATCAGTGATGCTCTTATGAACCATGACAGTATATTGAATCCATTTTGAATAGATCTTGAAATCCTGTATTAAAATTATGCTTTTTCAGGGATGAAACTAGACCAATTATGTTGCGAACTTGCAAATTCACATACATTGTAATATCTAGGGGAAAGGGAACATTTTGAAAAAAGATGTAATTTATTCTGGTGCGTTTCGGATAGTACTACTGCAGTAAGAAGCATTAGTACTGAAAATTGACAGTTTGAGCAGGGTCTTTCTAATTGAAAGGCCTTGGTTTGAGGAGGTAATTTAAAAATAAATAATATACATATAGCGTAATTTTCTTCCTGCTACTACATATTTCATACACCAAAAGGGGAACACGTTACTTCATCCAGTCCCGACACATCAAACCTCAAATTTTGAAGACACATCACCCCTAAAAAAACACTTCTCCCCTACCTCAAATCAATTTACCCCTCATTCCTGATTATTTCTAGAGTAAATATTGAAACAAAAAATATGTTTAAAATTACCCCCCTTCAAAGAAGTTGGAGTAAATTGCTAGGCATTTGTCTGTCTGTCGTCGGTCCGAAGACCAATTAAATGGGTTCCGGTAAATAACTAAAGAACGCTTAGGTCAAAGCTCAAGGTCACATTGACCTTGTAGGTAAAACGGTTTCTGATCAATAACTGGACGACCAATGGGCTGTTTGCCCTCAAACTTTGTAGGTGCATTGGTCTTGACCAGTAAATGACCCCTATTGATTTTGGGGTTAAAGGACCGGAGGTCAAAGTCATATTGACCTTGTAGGTAAAAAAACAGTATTTCTTTATATATGCTTATAAAACAAAATCGATTAAAATATCTTTTAAAAAACGAGCGCTTGAGTGGAAATTAAAATTCAGCTAAAATGCACGTAAAACTCGTTTTATTGCATAAGCACAAAATCACGTGTAGAATGCATTGCTCTTATAAAACAAAACGACACCAATTCGTTAAGCTGAGAAACATTGATAAAAAAGTCACATTTCTCATTGTAAAAGAGAAACAACAACACAGTAATAAGGTGTCATTTTACCAAACTGCATGTTTTTAAACAATATGTCCGCCAGGAAATACTACATGGCAGACACCAAAGCTCTGGTCATCTGTAACTTTGTAGAGGACAACAAGAAGGTGCTGATGCCAAATATCTAAGCTCTTGGCAGTGCAGTTTCTAAACAAAAGTCTTTACTACATGTATTCAAGTCTATGTAAACTAAGTGACCCCGCAGGACTAAAATCATTTTTGACCCTAGGGGCCAGACTTGTATTACTTTTGTAGAGGTCCACTAGGCAATGCTACATGCCAAATATTTGAGATCTTTGCATTGCAGTTTTATAATGTATTTTCCTATATAAATCTATATAAACTAAGTGACTACAGGACTACCTTTTATAGACTACCAGAAGTTGATGCATATATCTTTGCATCAGCCTACAACCTTTTATATAATTTTTGTAGATAGTCACCTAAAGTTAATTCCCTTGAAGTTTGAGTAAATCCACCTGCACACACTTGTAAAAACGTTGGTTAATCTTTTAAAAAAAAGGTTGCAAGTCGTTGTTTCCTTGAGCAAGAAACTTTACACTCATTGCTCAGTGTAGGTTGGTTCCAGGAACGGATTCGAAGGGTGTCTATAAGCTTATAGCTTGCTACACAATCGAACTAAAATAAATAAAATGTATAAACCAAACCAAAAAAGATTGCTGTTTAACCCTTTCCTTCATGAGCATATTGTGAAAAATGGCCGTTTTCATGGAAAAGCCTACTGTTACAAGTTCAAACTGCTATGAAACTATGAAAAATGCTTCAATACTGATGGAACTTGGCACAAATGTTGACAGGAACATAGCCTCTGTAACAGCATGCTCAATTTTAAATTTCTTGTAACATTGACAACGGGGGCACTTCTAAAAATTGCCAAAAATCACTTTTTGCATTGTTTTTTCCATCAAAACTGATTTCAAAGTGCTGCAACTTCTCAATGGCTTGAGATATAGTAAAAGACTTTTCAACGTTGGTTACACGTTACCTTACAATCGACCTGAGGCCATTTTTAGCCTGTCACATGTCCAAAATTTTCTTGGCAATGAAGCCCCGAAACAGAAGAGGGCACATCCCCCTTCTGGCAACCCCCTGATATACCTTTTGGATGGGGCGGCGCCGAAAAAGTGGTCACTTTTCTATCAACATTTCTCAAACGAAAAACAGTGTTTGGGCCTAAATAGGACATTTTTCACTGCTTGAGGCCTCAAAAAAGAGGGGGGAGGGGCGGTCGAAAAGCCGTCGAAACACGTCTATATGAGGTAAAGGGTTAAAGAAATTGCGGATTATAACAGAGGACGTTGTTAGCTAAAGATGAGCCGAACGGCCTGGCTGTTTATCACACAACACGGAATCGCCGCCGACGGAAGTGTCACGGAGAGTTGGTGTCTTATAATATTTTACAGTAAATTATTAACACCAACATTCTGATTTTTAAACGAGATGTGTTTAATAATCATTAAAATAGTTAATTTTAATTCAAAATATTCATACAAATCAATTTGTGTTTAACAGTGCCAGCACATTCTATTAAATTTGTTACATTCTGTGGAATTTCGGAACATACTATATACTTCATTGATTTAATACTCAATCATAAGAAAACTTCCAGAGGAGTAAATTGTTAATATTATTTGACTACTTGACTACTCGAAAAATAGAAATGATAATTTTCCGGCCCATTTGTTCCACCAGGCGCACGCTAACAATACAATAATAAATGAGGTGCATGACGTCGTAAAATAAATACAAAACATAACAAGCGTCATTCATTCTGAAAGTATTCTCCCTAGTGCTCAAGGTGTCCGAATCATGTTACTATTACAGGCCTCATATGCGGAGATGAAGCGAGAAAGAAAGCGAGCACACTCTCGTTTCAATCTCCATAAAAACTGCACCATACCCGGCCACTTTCCGCTTTGTTGTATTTTATTTTAGTAATCTGGGAATTCAACAGGCATGGACTTGTAAAATAACAATGTGTACAGTAAAACAATATTTATCAATTGAAAAGTATCCTTTCTATACTATATATTAAATGAAATAGGGGAACATAATACTAATAACTACCGTTAATCATTACTATATTAACAAATTGATAGTTCACGCACATGAATATGACTTTAATACATGCATATCGATATCGTATGATAAATATACTCGTATGTTGAAATATTTTTGCTTAGACTACGGATGAAAAGTTGCTATATTTTCAGCTGAAAGATATCATCACATCCATATTTAAATGTTTCATAGTAGTTAAAATTTACCTTTCGCTAAAATCTGACAATGCTTATAAGAAACATCTTTATATTTAATTTTCTTATCATATAAATAAAGTTCATAAAAACAGGTGAGAATGCAAACCACAAGCAATTTCATTTCCTCATAGGAAAAATCAATGTACCAGGTAGTAAGAAAACAAGTAGACCTTGTATAATATAAATACATATGTTGATAATTTCGAAGACCTCTATTTAAAGACTTAATATAAAACTCCATGATAATTTGGAACGAAGCGGGATATTGTCAACATAATAAAAATATCCTCCGTAAATCATGTTAGATACACTATCAAATACATGTACATCTCTAATCAAAATAATTAAACGTGTAATTCCGCTTTACTTGAGGCAAAACCGCTTCAATACAGTGTATCGTGCCCACGAGCGTCAAAACTGCGTGTATATATTTTGCCTGGAATAGTTTGACTATCCAAAATGTAAGTATTTATTTTCTCCTTTGAATGATTGTGTATATGTAAAGTTCATAAACGTATTGCAAACTTACCAAAATTGAAAGAAAGTACATGTGTACATGTAGTTATTACATGATTCCCTACTTTTTTGTTATAATTTGCTAAAATAAAACCATCTATTTCACGAAAAATATCGAAATGAATAAATGAAATTATTTCTAGAAAGTGAAAATAGAAATAAAATCTTACATTATCTGCATGCAATTTACCAGGCGACAAACAGAATTTTATGTTTTCAATTCTCGCACGTTATGTCTCGGAAACAAATAAAAAGTTCCTTCTTTAGAAATGGCAAACATAAATTTTATAATGTTTTAACATTAGTTAAAGAGCATGTAAGATGTTAATTACCTGAAGAAAGTAGCACTGAATGTGAAATCATTTGTCATAAAAAAAAGATGTTAACAAAATATGATACAGGTAATTGACCAATGAGTAACTTTATTGAAACTTCTCGTATAACTGGACATACAATATAAGAAGCTTTTGAGAAGTAGAAATAAAAGTATTTCTGGGGGCATAATGGGGCTAGAATGAGAAAAATAAGCTCTATATTTTAAAAGATTGGCTTAAATTGTAATGGTTATTGGTCAGCAATTGATATTAGATATAAAATTTGCCTTAAATATGAAAAAAGTCTGCCCAACTACTTTTTAATTTATAGAAATTTATGTAGGTCACGTGAACTATTGATTATTCCTGCGAGGTGCTTTATAAAATTGAAAACAAGAAACAAAAATTATTTTGACTTTTACCTAAATGCTCAACATTTCCACTTGGGAGGACATAGTGTCACATTTTATTCATCTTATCGTTCATCCTCTATTTCGTGCTTTTATAAAGCAAATATTTTTATTGTAAATAATTACAAAAAAATGTTGGTACGTGCGCGCACAAATGTACGTGCGTGCGCGTGTTATCTTGCATGGGTGTGTGTGTTCTTTTTATAACAAGGCACATATAATCAAAGAAAATGTATACTTTTTACATACCAACTTAAATATGCTTGCCTGCTAAAATTCTGCTGAAGCCTGTGTTGAAAGTTTATGAAATGTCTAATTTGTTTTGTTCTGCATTAGTTTGGATTGCAGTCACAACTTTTTTTTAAATTTTTTTATTACTTTATGATGAGATCATCACCTTTGATTTTGTGCCTGTATTTGTTAAAACAACTACCATGACTTACAGTTTTAATTTCAGGAAATTTGTTGTGATTTTGGTAATATTGTTCGTTCCATATGGTTATGCAATGCACTCTCGACACCAAACTTTATACAGTAGACACTTAGCAGGCTTTGGTAGAAGAAACTATTTCCCACGTTTTTCAAATGATTTACTGCCATTTACACAACAAACAACAACAAGTCCGCTAGGTACAACCCCTGATATTTTAATGATCAGCGAGGCCGAAGAAAATTTGACAGCTGAGAAAGGCATAAAAATTCCTCCGCATGACTGCATCATTTCATGGGACCAGTTAAAAGAGCATGTAAGTTAATTTTGGGATCATCAGAAATGTTTATATTCGATGTCACCGCAGTGCTATTTTTGTAGCGTGATCGGCCACAAATTTCTTCTTCACCTGAAAAAGTTAATTATTGCAGGTAAAGTAACAAGTAAGAGAACATCTCGCCCAAAACAGAATAACTGTCACTCTACATGTTATTCTTTAACAACACTGCCTTTACTATGGCTAGTAGTAACAAAGAATTACGACTAATTTTCGTCCATTGAGCGCAACATCTAGACGTGAATGTCATTGTGAACTAAAATACATTTCTTTTTAAAGATTTGTGATTGTATGCAAATCGCAAACCTAACTTGAGCTTTTTGTGCAAATCAGAATGCAAAAGTTTCATTCCAAAGGTTGGCCTTCATGCTAAGTCAAATATCTACGCGTATTTATAATCGCATGTCTATTACATTGACAAATATCTTTCATATTGCAAACAGGAAAAGTCAGTTTTTATTTACAAATACTAAATAATTCATTGTTTTGCTTTTCAGTTTAAACTTAAATCAAAATAACATTATATTATCTATAGCATGATCAACATCATTACGTAAATAGGTGTTTTTCTTCAAATATTTTTAGATAACACAATTATATATCTACTACACCAGGTTGCAGATGTTAATTACATAGGTATTTATGATATTGATGACGACGACGACGTGTTCCCAGGAAGAGTTTTAAAAAATCACTTACGTCTCCAAGTCTTGAATGAAACATCAATACGGAGAGAATTAGGATTCTGGTTTGTATTTTAAAATTTCTTTACATCATTAAAATTTCAAAAGGAATTTTTCATAAGCACTCATGGAAATAGGCATTCTGTTCCTTTGTTTCGTTTTAGAATATCTTTAATAACGTTATATCGTTACGGAATCCTGCCGCCCTCTAAGGTACCTAATTCCGCTTGGATGAAGAGAAAATTCTAATTGACATTAGGAATTATTTTGATAAGAATCAAACTTGGGACCTCTTGATACAGAAGCCCTTGTCCTACGTACTACTGGTCCACTGTGACCTTAAAAATAATTTGCACAATTAAAAGCATTTATCTCTATTAAGGTTCTCATCATTCAACACTTGTGGCTCTGCTTTTGGGATAGACGAACGTGCGGATGGTACGAAAGCTATATTCCGTCCAGTATCAGGTACTTATATTTTTGTAGCAATGTCTATCAACTTCATTTAAAATTTGTTTACCCGAAAAGTATGTATTTATTCTAACCCATTTGAACGCACAACATTTCATTTCCCATCTCTTGCTTAATTGTTTCGCACTATATTCTTATTATTTCTAAATAAAAAATCTTGTTATTTTCAGGAAACGCATTCATTGTCCCTGGAAAAAGAGACTTTATCGTGAGTTTGAATCCAAGCCGATATCTTCTCTATTTCTTCTGTCAGTCAGAGCCGCAAGATAACAGATGCCGAGACGGATTTGTTGTACTTCTGGTCAAGGTTAGCTATGCTGTCATTCTTGCTTGAAATATTATTAACAACTCGGGAGAATAGGGTATCTTTGTAACATTACAAATCATTTAATTGAATAAGCGGCGAGTTGACAAAACTGCATTCGTTTGCTCCTATCGAAACTAAACTCTTGTCTAAAGCACGTATTCTCATAGTAAATTTTATGTGGTCCATGAATATTTTCACAATGGCACAAATACATGAAGTCTCGTAGTCGATTATTATTTTTCTTGGATTGGAGATAGGAAATAAATTTAAATCTGACAATAAAATGTTATTGGCTTGGATGTTTAATTTTAGGATGAGAGAGAATGGCCTAGGGAAGGTGATGGTATTCCTAAAGGTCAAATTCGACTAGATGACATTCCTTGGGGAGAGATTGATAACACACTGATGGCATGTTTTGGTCAGCAATTCATTGATGACACTGATCCACAAATTAAATGGGCTTGGACAGGCCCTGGTATAATGAATTATGATATCACATTTATCATGTTGATAGTTTAACAAATATTAGAAAATTTGGATACTTCAATATATTTTCAATAGTAACTGTAAATGCTATAAATTAAGGCTACAAGAATGTAGATGGTTTGAATAAGTAAACATTTAAATATCTTAAAACTATTCATTTTATTTCTATGAGTTCCATAAGGACTATGACAATGTCATTAAATTTGAAAAAATGTTTTATACATTGGTTTATCGCTTTCTTTCAGAATGTGCAGTGCCAGGATCAGAGGTTTTCGAAAAAGCAATTATGAAATAATTAGGTACATTAAAAATAAAGTCAAGCAGCAGCTAATGGTCGGATATACTATGCTCACATGAATATAATTGTACTGTTCAATGCACATGTGTTTACTTTTATTGAATATATATTTAAAAAATAGCATAATATTTTTACGTAAAATTATGATGATTTAATTTTAGTACATATCATTTCACTAGCACTATTCGATTCTTTAAATACAACACAATTCTAATTTTTATAACATTTTTTTAACACAAAATAAATAGTACTCTCCATTTTTATTTTCCCTGTTATCTATTTCACCTTAGATTATTAAC
>NW_026866286.1:0-21168 GCF_026571515.1 Ruditapes philippinarum | reverse complement strand
ACGTAAAAAAAATCAGCGGTGGCATAAAATGCTATTCAATAAATTGCTAAATATATATACAATAAATACTTTCATTTCCCTTTGTTTTACTTATATGTGAACTTTTCAGCATCTCTGCTACAAAATTACACCTTATTTATTCAATTTATTGTACATAGGTACATGGACACAAACTTTTATTTGGCCTAATGCGTAATAATACTGATGTTTTTTTTTCGTACACGTTTAAGATTATGTTCCATTGATGTAAGCTAACATTGAATATCATCATTTCAAGTTTTTTTGAACATCAGCTTTTTCTTCAAGTCATCCACGTTTGAAAGTATACAGTCATATAGTTCTGCTGCACTACTTTCTTGGTCGCATTAACTACTTATTTTCTATTGAGCTTAAACAGAATTCAATGCAAACAGGACGTTTCGGCCCCAAACCAAATCGGCCCCTGTCGAAAAATCGGCCCCTGGACGTTTCGGCCCTTTTCCGCGAGACGTTTCGGCCCCACTTTAGTATATTGCTTGATATGTTAAAAATAACGGTTTGCTATCATCTCATGATAATATTTTTAATTATTATTGTTATTAGATAATGACAGATGCTAGATGTAATAAAACTGATTGAAAAACTGAAACCAAATTATATTAATATGCTATGTACCTGCTATAGATAAGTTATAACATTCGAAAATAAAGTGTTTGTGCGTATAATTGTTGGAATAATTGCATTATATATAAAATTAAATTAGAGAAATTATTTGCTGGATATTAACTGTGATTTAATACTTACAATCGGATTTTAAGTGTAAATATTATGAAATGTCCGATATAGGTATGCGATACAGGTAGGTCAGTTTTGAATACTAGTATATTAATTTAGAAAGGATTTCCCAAAAAATATAATATATTGCACCGATAGTTCATTTGTTATTGTTTTCGTTTCCCATCAAACTCGTCACTGTTAAATAGTTGTTGATGATAATTTAATGTCTGTCTCGTGTATTGTTTTGTGTCTTGCTTCTTAATCTTTCAAATAAAGTATTATCTTTATATGTTGTAAATAATTGTTTGTTTGTGTATTATATTTTTTTTCAAATAAAGTTAATGTTCTGTTCTGTTTGTATTGATTATTTTTGGAACCCTACTACTATTATAATCTAGTTTTTATACAAAATGATTAAATATATATATTAATTGATTCATTTATTTATTGAAATGCTATTAATATATCGGTTTAAAATACAGTACTTATTCTGGGGCCGATTTGGTAAAGGGCCGAAACGTCCGGGGCCGAAACGTCTTGGGTAGTTTGGGGCCCATACGTCTTGGGGCCGAAACGTCTCGAAATCAATTCAATTAGGTGTTGTTCGTTCTTTTCAATATAGGCAGACCGATACTATAGAAAGGAAATTTTTTTTTGAAAAAATTTCCTTCCAAAAATTATCTTCTAATACAAAGAATATAAAAATTGAAGCAATTAAATTTGAAATCAGAAAAGTTCAAGGTATCGCATTTTACTAAAGAATCGTTCTCCAATATAATGGGCATCTCAGAAAGTAGTACATCTTATTCTTGGAGCAAAATCTGTAAAATATACAATATTTCAGTTAAATTAAAATCGTAACCAAAACGTAACGGCTTGCATAATTAATCTAAAATGCACCTTTATAATACCTTTTTTCAAATACCATAACTATGCGACTATATGAATATTCTTGTCGTTTTTATTTGTTTGGGTCGTCAGACCAAACAAATAATGGTAGCGAAATTTCAGAGTCTAATGTTGCTAATTGCAAATGCCGAAAGTAGTCCAATTTTTTGGAGCGGTTACTTCCCTTTTGTATGTACACTAAAGCCGAAAAATTCAGGGGAGATCACTGCGTAAAGATGGTCAAAGACAGGCGCATCAATTTTCAAGCAAAGTAATTCCCGAATGGTCAAAGATTTTTAATATTGCTTTATTGTATTTTCTGATCGAAAATAACTAAATACAAAGCGGACATTCAATCTCTGACACAGAAGTTTACTACAAACCTAACAACAAGTAGTTCTCAAAACAGCTAAAAACTAGCGATTTAAAAGAAAGAAATATTTTATTTTGTTACAAGTATCCAACAAATTACAACGCATTTAAAGTTAAACAATAGCGTTGGCTTATAGAATTGTCAATAAATGCACAATCACAAATTACGCGGATGAATATGATTTTATCAATGAAAATACTATTTTTAGCCATGTTGATTACCGAATACTACACAAACCGAGTAGTGGAATATATAGATTCTACATGCCAGACCGTTTGGGCGAGAGGATTTTTGCTAAAATATCTACTTCAATTATAAACAACAGGTTTAGCCTAAACAAAATACCTCGAAATTAATAAGGATTACAAACCCGAACTGCAATGGAAGTTCCAAATTTAGAATGATTTGATATTATTCAGACACACTGTGTATAACTTTTCCGTGGTACAAGGGTAACGCGCTCGCCTCGTGAGTGAGAGGTCTCGAGTTCGTATCCAAGTCGAGAAAACTTTTTTTTTTTGTTAAATTCTTTTTTTTAAGTGTTTTTGTTAAGGAAGTAGCCATGATATACAAAGATAAAGTGTGGCTGTCGTAAAAAAAGGACATAAATGATTTTTTGATGCAACTCTAGTTATGCAGAATTACGGATGTATCAAACTCTGGTGCCTTACAAAAGGAATTATAATACATAAAAATAAACTTATACAGGAAAATGCATACAGATATACAGTACGATTGCAAAGATCAGAAAATACCACAGAACTTGCAGCCGTTTGATTCTTTATAAATATACATGCTTATAGTAAGCTCCAGGATTATTTACATCTGTGTTAAACAACAGTTAAAGTCGTTACAAGCCCTAATTTAGAATAATATGGTTTTCTTCAGGCCGTTCACATATAAATTCACCGTGGCTGAAGGGTTTTCGGGCTCGCTTAGGAAGCGAGAGGTCTGGAGTTTCAAATCCCAGTAAAAGGTTACTCATTTTTTTAAATTGTTAAAATCAAATAAACCTTGGATTGAATATCAGTGTTGCAATTAGTCTAATAGCCAATTTACTACAATTAAAACGCTGGAAAGCATTGGTGGCACTAAACATATAATCTCACAACCTGCACCTTTCTTACATTCTGAGACCCAAACAAATTCAGCGCCTTCTGTGCTTTGATTTGTTAACGTTTCCAGCAAGAATAATCAAAGCACTGAATGTACTGATGGGGAGGCTATAAGAGAATGTTTCAGACTTATAGTTTCTTTTCTTTTTCCTTAAATTGTGCTACCAAAATAAAAAGATATGCACATTGCGCTATTTATCCTTACTGTTGTGTTCAACCATTCATATATATGGTTAATGTGGTTGACTATTCATTTTGTTAATATTCCAGAACAGTTCATTGAGGTCTACATTCGGACTGTTAATCATGCAAATTTTGAAAAACCTAAACTGTCAATAATAAATGACATACCAGCAAGTATGACGACTGTTCATTATCAGATAACAATAACATTTTACAACTGACGGTTCCTTATCAAAATATTCTAGGACTGTTCATCATAAATACTTTATGTCATTTTAATATTATTGAATGATAATAACAACTGCAAGTGATGCAACATTTTTATTGAACATAAAAATTATACACATTTAGATGTACCATAATTGAGATCAATAAGATACTGTCTTGTGATGAGTATTAATATTCATGCTATACGGACAGAAGGTTGTCTTCTCCAGAAGCAAATCTCGAATAAAACCACGTTTCAGAAAATTATTCCCATTTCATTACTGACGGCGTCGGATAATATTAAAGCTAAATATTTCTTGAAAAAATACATATCTGCAAAGCTTATTCAAAACTGAATCAACCAAAGTGAAAATTGATCAGGAAGTTATATCTTCTTTTTTTACCGCCAACACTCAACCAACTTATGGTAGTTCAATCGATAGATTCTACGTGTATTTTTAAACCTCACTAGCTTGAAATATATACTGCGGAAAATCTGTTGTTAACAGGGTGTGCGGTTATTACGTAGGGTTTTCCCTGTCGACCATTTCCCGCAAATCGAAGCCGTCAGTGCTATGAATGGTGTTATAAATGGCGTGTTTGGAAGTTTTTGTGAAACTTCTCCAAATCCCTCTAGAGGCGTGCACGTCGCGGAGAAGGCACACGGAAGGTCATAGTCAAGTTATCATAAGTACCAGAGGTGATTGGTTGACCTGTCGTGACTTACTCTGGAGGTTTGGCGCTAATAGATGCCGTTTTTGTTGTCGTAGGTCAGAAAGTTGAAGCCTTGACGGTATTGTCGTCTCCTTTACCACCAAAGAACGAAGAATGGGCTTCCAGGAAGAATCTGCTTGAAAAAGACGTCCCAGATGCTATAATCTTGGACATATGGTTATTCCGGCGCCGAGTATAAATAGACTTAAAATACACACACTTTTGTTGAAAACAAAACAAAAAAACAACACATTTTCTGTAGTAATTTTTCAAGTGTTGTAAAATGAATAAGAAATTCCTCTTATGCCGCCGATTATTTTTAGAACACAAACATATAAGTTCTTTTTTTTTATTTTTCAAATAAACATTAATGACTTCAGCGCGCACAAATATCGTTTTCAAATTTAAGTTTCGTAAGATATGTTAATGACTTCCCGATGCTCGACTGTAAGTAATTTGTATATGTATGCGTTTTTTGGGGGGGTTTTTTTGTTGTTTGTTTTTTAATTAAAGCTTCTTATTCTTTAATATTTTTTATGTATCTCATAATCTGTATTGAAAATTTGAATTTTATTACACATGGACTATCAAATTATGATGCGTTTCCCTAGAATTGAATAAACTTTCTAATTACACAATACGGGGTCATACTGATCTTTGCGTCTTTCTCTGAAATAATTATTTCCTTGTTAAAACATATTTGACCACATATTTCTGAGAATTAACTGTTCACTTTACTTCCGATTTTTATTGTACGGAAACACATGTTTCTATTTGTGTTTTCTAATCAATTCGAATCTATAATCAGTTTAATGGGATCACCACCGGGTAAACGACTACTAGGTACTTTGGTCATGTTTTTTACCCCAAATATTTGAATGTTTCTATTGGGATTAAAATGAGCATAGTTAACTAAACAACTGTTTGTATAAATCCCTGACCTGTCTTATTCTAATTATGAGATTAGTGAATATATAAGACTTTCACTACAAAATATTCCTAAACAAAAGAGCACATGTTTAAATTTATTCCTATACAAATAAAAGATCAGAGTAGGGATCTGTCAATTGCCAGACATATTTTTAAAAGATACTTTTATGTTAAAAGTTTGATTAATGAATTATGTAAGATGAAAATATAAGTATTGCTTTTTTTTATCTTCCTAATGTAAAATGTAATATTGTGCTGGAATTTTGTCGGAGGGTCCTTAGGGGTTTTGTAGTTAAATAGTTTTTTTTTCGGCGATAATGGTTCAAGAATATAATGTTTTCAAATTATATGTTCATCACCATCAGTGAATTTTTAGTTAAATGTATGCAAAATATTTACTAACAGCTATATGATATATAGCGGTTTATGACCGTTTTCCGCGTACAGCCTCCTGGGGTGTACTAATAAGTTATTTTTCCTTAGTTATCACGCAAGCATGATCCATGTCTCTGATGTAAGCGACAGTTTACAATTATTTGTCTTTAAAAAATATTAAGGACTATTAATGGTTTATAACAACAAAAGAACATACATGATATTGAGAATACGGTGTTGCAACGTTCTAGTTAATGACCCGTCATAAACAGTTGGTCGCTGCGTAGTAATTGGAAAAGTTTTTTGTTATCAAAAATAATAAAGAATATTTGCCACTAAATTAAAGCATTTACTTATAAATTTTCATTTATGCTTTTTGTTAAAAAAATATTGATAAAGTTATTATTTTGAAGGGTTTTCATACCAGAACTATTTATTACAGACGTACGTATGCCTAAACCTGATTACCGCGGCAGTATGACGTCACGGAGTAGTGATTTAAACAAAAATCAAGAATTTTTCAGAGAATGAAATTGCAGATATGAAATTAAAGAATGAAACTATTTTCATATTGTAAATGTCTGTGATGAGTGATGAGTCAGCTTAGAAAATATCAAGGTACTATTTTTTGACCTGATTACCGCGGCAGTAAGATTTGACGGACGGTTATTAACATTGGGTCGGCATAGCCTCCCCAAAAATGGCCATTATATGTAGAACCAAGGAAAATCATCGTTACTTTGCAGATTAATTCTACTTTGTAGGTGTAACTGTGTGTACTGTTCGGGAGGGTGGGAGGAATTGTACGATATAGTACAATAAACGTGTGTAGCAATGTAGAAAACCTCGAATGATATACACGTCTAACCGACTTTATTATATATTACTGACGCACGAGAAAATCATTTGCAATGATTTTCAATACAGTAAAACTTCGATTACTTTAACCTAGGATAAATATATTTCTTCACATTTCTGAGCGGATGGCTAGCAAAGCAGAAGTGATGACAAAAGAACATATGAAGGCAATTATAGGGAAGCCAGCCATAAAACCATTGTGGAAGAACTCCAACACCCAGCCACTAAATAAGATTAGGCTCTTTAACCTTTTACCCCATGAGCATATTGTGAAAAATGGCCGTTTTCATTGAAAAGCCTCCTGTTACAAGTTCCAACTGCTATAAAACTATGAAAAATGCTTCAATACTTATGAAACTTAGTACATATGTTGACTGAACCATAACCTCTGTAACGACATGCTCAATCTTAAAATTCATGTTACCATGGCAACGGGGGACGTCTCAAAATTGCGAAAAATCACTATTTTGCGTTGTTGTTTTTTCCCCATCAAAACTGATTTCAAAGTGCTGCAACTTCTCAATGCAATGAGAAAGAGTAAAAGACTTTTCAGTGTTGGTTACAAGTCACCTTAAGATTAACCTGAGGCCATTTTTAGCCTGTCATATGTCCAAAATTTTCTTGGCGATAAGGGGGACTACCGCCCCCTTCAACCCCCCCCCCAACAGAAGGGGGCACATCCCCTTTCTGGCAACCCCCTGATGTATAATTTTGATGGGGGCCGCGCCGAAAAAGTAGTCACTTTTATAAAACAACATTTATCAAACGAGACAACAATGTTTTGGGCCTAAATAGGGCGATTTTTCATTGTTAAAGGCCTCAAAGGGGGGGGGGACAAAAAGTCGTCAAAACACGTCTATACGAGGGAAAAGGTTAACAGCAACGTATGACTGTTCTTCTGTATGGCGCTAAAACGCCTGGACCAATGCTTTGTTAACACTTGTTTGAGACCGATCATGCTGGCGAGGAGGCCGTTCAAGATCCCAAAGCAGGCACTTTGCGCACGAACGCAACAGCAGCCGACAAGAGATTCAATTATACTAAAGAAATTGAAATAGACAGACAACACTCTGCTTAGAACACTGTCAAATATTGCAAGACTGGTCCTGGATGAATCTGTCGAAAAGGAAGACCAATATAAACCTGGCGTAGAACCTTAGTCATAGAGCTGCACAAGACTAATGTCAAGGGGCTAAGCCAATGCCACGGTCATAGACCGAGTCAGATGGTATGTTGTTGTGAAAATCTCATGTTCTGATTCGGTGTGAAGAGAGAATTAAGAAAGTACTAGTAAACAGTGTTTCATGAACATCAAGCGTCCATTCTCAAAACGATCTATAAAAAGATTTATGAAGTTTTAAATCATTCTGAGGCTGTTGTAATGAATAAGATTTTAAACAATGATTTCTGCTCGTATTGGCCATTGATTAAGTACATGTATTGTATGATTAATGACCGTCCATCCGCCTACAGTAAGTCAAAATAAGAATGAATACTGAAAATTCCACTGTCCTACTCTTAAAATTTAGGATTGAAGAGATAAGTAACCTCTGTGCAATTTCCAATACGTCACTGTAGACCGGCTAATAAGACTTTTCCATTGTATCGGCTTTTGCCAGCAAGAGCGCTGTCGTCACCCTCAGCCAGTGCCCTGCCTCGTTGTCCTTGCAACAGACTATAGAACTGCTACTCGATGCCATTCTAAGCCGTTTGTTATACTCGGTGCTCACACATAACAGCTACTTCAAAAGAAAACGTGACATAATTTACAATAATTATGTACAAATAGTTATTTGTTAAAGTATTTTTTAAGTATTCTAATACATATGTTCTGTTCAATGTGTAGTAACCAGATATAATTTAACTACATGTATATAGTTTATATATAATTAGGCTTTTTCAGTTCTGCTCTTTTGTTGTAATCTTCAGTCATTGAAACCTATAAAATATCTAGATTCTGATAATATCTGTCAATATTTGTAAAGCAAGCACGTTATTTGATGAAAACCTTTGCCGTAGAAAACTGGATAGTTTTCAAAAACAATTTCAACATGTAGGCGAATATGTGTATATTAAGAAATGATATTAACTGAGATTATTCATTTAAGTACCGCCTACTGATTTCCATGTTTTATGTTTCTAAGCTGTAAGTATTTAACACTGAGGTCATTGTTTCAATCATATGATAATTATAAGCTTAAATACAGGATGCTATAAACACAGATGTTACATTTCCCGGTGATGAATTGATTTACAGAACTGCGTTGGTAATTCATTAACTCGTTATTAAGCTGAACATTTCAGTTCGTCACTACATTTAACGTCAATGTAACATTATTAAAGCATGCGTTTCCAAGAAGGACTAAATTTGATTTACACTCCTTTACTTCTTCGCATATTGTATATATCGGTTATAGAAATGGTATTCAAAAATGTCATAATTATTTATCAAGAAAAGGTCTTTATGAACCTCTGTAGCCCTAAATGACTCTAAGGATAAAGTTTATTCCAGAACTTATTAGAGCGGTCATTGACTTGTTTTGGGTTCGATGTCCTTTATGATAAAGTACATGTATTGCTAGATGTTACACACACTACTACATGGCGACTGAAACATGAGTGATAATACTAACTGTAATATTTTTCTTACTGTTCAAGATTATATCAGCTAAAGCAAGCGATTTAATTAAAATATCATTCTTTTATCAATGCCATACTGTTAGTGCCGTCTTGAAATATATTCTTTCTCTGCTATCTTATTTTTCTTTTCCTCTCTTTTTCAGATAGTTGATTATTTTACAAAACCTTCTTCTAACCAACTACGAACTCATATGTTTTGTATATGATATAAAATTCATTCTTATTACATTATTACTCATTGTACTTTCAAGCATATCCATGTACATACATATACACACTGCCAATATTTAGCAAATAAAAACTAGGATAAGACCTATATAAGCATCAGCTTTCGGTTCTGATCCTTTTTCATTCATTTCATGTGTTGTAAAGTTCTGTTTGTAAATTGTAAATGTGTATACTTGTTTGAAATAAACTATGTTTAAACTAAACTAAACTATTGCTAGAAGAAGATGGTCCTTAACCGAACTTCGACAGGTCTACGGCAAAAAATAGCTCATGACGTATAGTAGAACGTTAATGAAACGGCTTCCGGGTACTATCTGTAAATGCGATGCAATTGAAAATGTAACGAGATAGTCTAAATGAAAAGGTAACTGCCAAAGTAATATCATAATATGCAATATGCATAAAACTAAACACGAAAACATCTTTTCTTAAGGTTTTAACATAGTCATAATTTTTGGATTTAGGCAACGCATTAAAGTGCCATATGCTTAAAGAGTTAGACATACATTGTAATAGGATTTGACTTGCTCGTATTGAAATACATTGTATATATTGTGTATTGACAATACATAGTTGTCTGTTTCAGTTGGCTTGCAACATATTGAATTTTACCGTTCGGGCCTTCTTTAAAAAATCCATTTTTTCTATTTTTAAATTGTTACAAATGATTAGATAAACGATGACAAGATTATAAACAACAACCGATACAAAGGCTTTTATTGATGATGCTTAGGAAGAGGTGGAGGAGAAGAAGGGAAAGCATCAAGGAACATTTAAGTTCCTGTCACCAACTGAACCAAAAATACCAATGAAAATTTAATTACTGTACTTGATATAAAACAGTCTTGTATTTCAATTGTGTCGACAAATGGAAAAAAACATAGTGAATCTATAGTATTGATAAGAAGTTATAGAAAGTAGAAAATACTGAAGTTCAATATAAGCTTTCTTTCCTAAGCTTATTACATATTTTACAGTAACAAGCGTAATTCTCTGAGGTATGAGCAAATTTACCTTATGTAAGACTTTAAATATATTCATCATTTAAAACATACACATTTATGCTTTTATTTTTTATATAAACAACAAGTGAAAGGCACATTATGCCACAGAAATCCATATTTATTAAATTCTTCAAACTTTTCTTGACATTTTTGCACATCTAACAAAATGTTATAGTGCATGTTTATCTTATTTAGTGTCTAGAAATACTTACCACAGACAATCATAATTGTGACAAATCGTTGCTTTAAAATAAATGATTAGCATTATTGGTACTAAAATGGTTATGTACGGAATAAATTTGGTTAAATACAGGTTGTGAGTTATAATTTGTGTATAAATATTAAAATCACTTTAAGAATTTATTAACTGATGTCACTGTATTGAATGCATACCATGTTTGCGTATTGGTGCACAGCGCATGCACTTTTTGTTGTTTTATTTTTGTAAATCATTTGGGTTGTTTGTTTGCAATTTACTCTCTACATAACGGCTACGAGCCACCTTTCATTCACCAGAGTACAATTTAGCCACCACAATGTTCCTGGGCAAGCAGTCACTTTCGCAAGGTACTGCTTAATACTTCTGTACGATAAAGTGCGAATGACCGTAGAAAGGATTCCATTATCAATCCCAGCGAATGTGACCTGCAATCATTTTATTTCTATTAGCCTTAGATATGTTTCTTTTACATGAAAAGTCATGCGTTTTTGGTATAAGTATGCATATTGAGGAACGTTATTACCGGTAATACAAATTCATGCAACTTAATTATGCGTACAAATCTCATTGTCGGTAAACAACGAACCCGATGCTGGGGTTTAAGCAAAGGTTTGACCAAACTGATTATCTCTATTTCAATAAGTATCATGTTTTTTTTGCCCCACAATTTACCCTAATCAATAAAGTTTTAGTGTTTTTCGTAAGTCTTGTTATTGTAGCAAGGTGTTACTGTTCGTAACAAAGTATAACAAAGTATACAAACTATATTAATACGGATTTAGTCAGCATTGAAGTGATCATATCAGATTGTGGAAGTTAAAATGGTACACGGAATTCGTGTTTACACTATCTTAATTATTTTTATTTTGTCTTTAAGTTACTTGGAAGCAAAAAGGCAAAGAAAGCCAAAAACAGTTGGAAAACGTTTAGACAAGCAAGGAAAATTGTAAGACATCCTTATTTGCTTCATTTTGTTTTATAAAATCTATTTCAAACTGTTACATTGCAATATTCCTTTTGTTTTATCTCTACCTAGTCAAGTATTCTGTAGCACAATACACTTCTTTTGTTAGAATTTGTAATTTTATTTCTATAATTTTCGATTATGAACTTTAACAACAATATTTAATAGGTGTTTGAACTATGTTATCAATAGGAGGACGTCATTGCTGCAATTGTTCAGATATGTATGCATCTAGAATATTATCTCGCTCAATAATTCGAAGTCACAAGAAGATCAAAATTATTGAGCAGTTAATATTGACTACCTGCATGGTTTTAAATACGTTTGTATCGTTGGCTAAACATTGCATGCTTACTCTTGTAAGCTTAAACAAGAATGGTAGGTAGACAGACAGTTCAAGTACGCTGTTGAAATAGTATCGAGAAGTTGGCACTGACATCGAAGATCGAAGATCGAAATTCAGTTTCTAGTGAATTTCGAGCTAGCTTTGAACTTAGCTCTAAGATCGAAATTCAAAGTAAACAAAAGCTGAATTTCGAGCTGGAGTTGAATTTCGAGCAAGCTCGAACATCGAAATTCAAAATTTTCAAAACCCGAATTTCGAGCTGGAGTTGAATTTCGAGCCAGCTCGAAGATCGAAATTCAAAGTAAGCTTAAGGCGAATTTCGAGCTGGAGATGATTTCGAGCTAGCTCGAAGATCAAAATTCAATATTTTCAAAAGTTGAATTTCGAGCTGGAGTTGAATTTCGAGCCAGCTCGAAGATCGAAATTCAAAATTTTCTAAATTTGAATTTCGAGCTGGAGTTGAATTTCGAGCCAGCTCGAAGATCGAAATTCAAAATTTTCAAAACCCGAATTTCGAGCTGGAGTTGAATTTTGAGCCAGCTTTAATCTGGCAATTCGTGTCTTTTGAGCAAGCCTTGACCCGTGAATTATCTTTTATTTTGTCTTTCATTTTTAAAGTTTCGACAATTTTGACAGATAATATGGTTCTATAACGGATACTTGCATACATTATCCGCTAGGCTTGAATTACTTATAAACAAACGTTTATTTCCTGCAATTTAACATATCAACAATCTTAATTTTTACCAAAAAATAAATAAATTAAAAAAAATACATGACTTTTTCATAGACTGACAAAAGTCATTAGACTTCTTTTTTTCTTATGAACTAATAGTCGCCCAGTCAGCTCGATAGGTACAGCTTTTGATTTTAAATCCGCCGACCGAGGTTCCATTCCCGGGCGGCGACATCTCGTTTTGATTCGTATAGATATTTTGTATCAAATTTCATTCCGCTTGTAAAGCAGTTTTTTGTTGTTGTTTTTTAAAACGAACCGCATGCCCTGAGCAGTTTAATTTTGAACTAGAAGCTTATGTTAAGTCTTGCCTAGCTAAATCAATAGTTTAAGTATGTCACAGCCAAAACTTAGAAGAAACATGATAATCAACATCAAAGTCATCAATTACTAAACTTGACAAAATGTCGTATTATTAAATCTGCAGAGTTCCAGATATTTTTTTTACACTGGGGGTAATTACCCCCACTTTTCAGAATGTGGGGGTAAATTTAGATATATCGTAAATCTAAAGAGTACAATTAAATGACTTACTTTTTTTTGCTGCACCAAAGGTTTATTAAATTAAAATTAACACACCATTCTCTAACTCTGTTTATTATATGTATTTTTCTCTTAACATACAATTCAAAACCTTTACGTTACAGTTTTTTCTTAGTCACTAATCTAGGTTTGTATGCCTCTGTGAGCCTCTTCTTCCTTCTATCTCTTCTTCTTAGCCATGTACTCACTGATTTTGATGGGTTGAAGTCTTTGACTGAAGGGCCAAGAAGAAATACAGTCATAAGGGCTTCAAGAGATTCATCTTTAAGAGCAGCTCTGAAACATGTAGAACAAAGTTTTCTCACATATTTTACATATTTCTTTGAGTTATTATGATAAAATTGTCAGCATTATTGAAAATAGCTGTGGAACTTAAAAATTATTAATGAAGGTTGCTGATTGAATATTTTATATTTGTTTTCATTTTATTTTTCATAAAAAGATGTAAACATAATAAAGTAATAAACTTATTTATTCATACCTGTACTTTGTCTTAAATCTGTTCTGAGCACTAAATGACCTCTCACATTCAACACTTGATACCTCTATACAAAGACCAATTTCTGCAATTTTGGCACAGTTAGGATATCTGGTGTTGTGTTTAAGGATAATTTTTTTGCAGAAGTCCTGAAGGTGAAGTTGTCTATAACACCCCTGTGACATTGCTTTGACAGCCTGCCATTCCTCCATAAGTTTGTCACCATCAAGTAAGGCAGGAACATGAGTTTGATGAGTAATGTCATCCACAGTTATCTTGGTAACTTTTGGTTCACAATATAAACTCATAATGCATTTCAAAGCACTTTCATTGTCTAATGTGTATGATAAAGGCTCCAATATAACACCTAGACTAGCTAAGATCTCTGAATCATGTTTCCTAATCCTCTTCTTAATATTCTTTATTAAACTGTCAATGTAATTTAATATAACGGTTTCAAATTCTTTGTCTGAGTGATTTTTTTTGTAATTTTTCAAAGTCTCCCCTTTGTAGGATGCTTCATTATTTTCAGAAATTTCAATACTTTTTCTCATATCATGTAAACCACTTCCTTCATTTGACTTTAAGTATTCAAGTTTGCCAACAGTACCTTCAATCAATGGGTAAACATCTGAAAAAAACAAGACTTTTTTCTTGAAGATGGCAGCTAAGAATTCCTAACTCTGTATGAACATCAAGCATAAGACCAACAAGCAATGCAGTTTTATATTGTGAAAAATACTTGAACAAACCCTTGGCAGAAGCATTTTCTGTAGCTAAATTAGACAGTGCTGCAAGTAATGATCCAAAACAGTCATATACAACTTCAACTGACCTTTTCAGGCCAAGCCATCTGATTGAATGTGGTTCCTTAATTGTGATATCTGGCTCATTTAACAACTGTTGCATAGATTTAAGTGTGTTTATCCTTACAGTTGATGAAGACATAAAGTTATACAAAGTTTGGAACATTTCCTTGAATTTTTTCATGGTGTCATTGTTCTTCATAGCATCTGTTATAGCCAAATTAAACCTGTGGGTAATACAGTGAGTTTGAATCATATATGGACAAAACTTAGCTTGAAGTTGCACACCTACCCCAGCTTTTCTGCCCATCATAACGCTGGCTCCATCGGTTGCTAAGGACACACATTTTGTTAGGTCTAAACCCAAAGAAGTTACAATATTATGGACTGCTTCTACAACAGTGTAAGCACAGCCATCTGTTATCTCGGCACTTGCTAAGAAAGAGGTAAATGCTTCACCAGTTTTGACATAGCGGACACATATTGACAATCTTTTACTTACAGTTATGTCTGTACTTTCATCAAGAAGTAAAGCAAAAAAAATAGAGGTATTTATTTCACTGACTAGATCTTTTTTGTAGTTTTCAGAAATTATTTCTTGAATCTCTTTAATTGTATCCAACTTAAGTTTTGATAAGGCATTTCAGCTCCATTTAGTCTCTGCAACTCTAAGATGGCATTTAACTGATTAAGTGGAATTTCGTTTTTCATAAGGGAATAAACAGAACAAAAGAGATATAGGTCTTGTTTTTCTAAGTCATCATAAGTATCATCTTTCTCACTGTCCGAGGAAATAGTAGCACTTCTTATTTCTTTTTTCTGAGCCTCAATGTGGTCTTTACTTGCACAGTGCCTGAAAAAATAACAATACTAATTACATTTATATGATACCAAGTCACTGACAAGGCTTCATCCACTATATGCACATAATCTGAGCATTTGATAATAGAGAGCATACTATTACATACATCACAAAATATATTTGTAAAGAAATAATATGATCCTTTGAAAATAGAATTCTTTTAATGAAAATACATCTTAGATATTTATTTTGTATTTATCCCCCTCCTTAAATTAATGTATTTTCCTGAAAGAGTTTTGAAAAATTTAGCAGATATTCAGCGTGAATTCACTTCAATTGAAAGGCCTTTACTATATTCTTAATTTTTATTTTATATTGTTTACCACAAAAATCAGTGACACTACATAAACAATAACGTTACAAATTATCACCTGTCAATTGCCGATTTCTGTATGTTAATTGCACCTTCATTAGCCCATACATTGCCAGCTTTAAATTTACAACAAGTCAAACATTTCATTCGTACTTCAGTACCAGTTTCTGAAATTTGCAGCCACGGATAACTTTTTTGCCAATTGTCGAGTGTTGTGTTGCGATTAACAGTTATATGCGCCCTTTTTGTTTTAAATACATTATCTAAAATGTCTTCAACAATTGGATTTACAATTGCCTTAGCGGGTAACTCAGTCGCGATAAAAAAATTATCAATTTTCCTCTGCTTTGGTTTTGAAGCAGCCATGATGTACGTCTTTATTAATAAACGCTTGCAATTGTAAAGGAAATCAAGCAACACGTTTTACCAAGCGTCCACGCGATAAAGACATAATTAGACTGGTTTACAGAATGAAAAGTAGTTGGAAGTATTTTGGCGGGTATTAAACGGAAAAAGATACACAGTCAACTGTTAAACGGAAATGGAATCAGCTGTTTCGAAAATGAAAGTACACATCAAATACGCTTCGATTTTTCATTCTTTGCGTATTTAATTTTTAGCGTGCGTAAATGAACGCAACAAATTTGAAATATGGTGCGTATTTAGTTGATTTTGAAGCGTAAAATACGCCGATACGCACGTTATCTGGAACTCTGAAATCTTCTAGTTTTGTACACTATACATGTACTACAATGTACATGTACAAAGACAAAATACATAAGTACACACGACATAGCAACACAATATAATAATACCTTGAGAAGATAAGAACTACCATTTTTAGAATCACATATCTGTTTATGGCAATACTCTCCCTAGAATGAAGAATCATATAACATTACCCTTTTATTCAGCAGTTCTCTTTATATAAAGACCACATTACTGACAAATCGGAAGAAACACAGAGCTAATAAGCTGATATTGTCAGTCCTTTTACCATTGCTATACCATTCATGAATTTGGTGTTTTCTAGGCTGGTACTACATGAGTACATTTGAGCCGCGTCATGTCAGAACCAACATAATGGGTTTGCGACCAGCATGGATCCAGACCAGCCTGCTCATCCGCGCAGTCTGATCAGGATCCATGCTGTTCGCTATCAGTTTCTCTACTTGTTATAAAGATTGTTAGCGAACAGCATGGATCCTGATCAGACTACGCGGATGCGCAGGCTGGTCTGGATCCATGCTGGTCGCAAACCCATTATGTTGGTTTTGTCGTGACATGGCTCATTTATTATACATGACGCAAATTAAAGAAACTCAGTATTTGGCCAGCCCTACGTCTCTCTGTCCCTTAAAGGCCTATTAGGCCTTAGAAATGCTATCGTTTTTATTTCTAAAAAAAACTTTCTGTTTTTGTTATCGTTACACTTACATATGAAAATCTCATTTGCCACAAACATTAACTTTCTTTTGCTCTTTGTCTGTGTTGAAAGGGGTATAATCATAGTAAATGAGCATTTTGTATGGAAGTCAAAAATACAACTTTGTTTATATTTTGGCTACCTTTACGAAACATTACTGCACATAAAGCGCAAATTTCATAAGTTGTTAAACATTTTATATACTCTAAATCTATTATTAAAACAGTATTAAACACATATTTGTCATTTCTAAAGAATTAAATATTTTAATGATACGATAAGATTCGTGCAAATTTCGTATAGAGCAGCACCACTCTGCATCAAGCAGGAAGGGAAGCTTAATCTTATGTTGTTATAACTTGTCTCCAACCCATTTGCATTTTGATATATACTCATTATTTGTATAATATTTTTGTAAACATGTATTTAATGCAATAAAACTTGTTTAAACTAAAGCACGAATTTGTCAAGTTCAACTGCCAATGACACGAGATAAACGACTGCTTCGATCATTGATGCAAACGGTTTTACTTCCCTCTTTAATAAATTATACATTTTGTATCTTTCGGTGCTATTTTCACTCATCAACAAAATATGTAGGTTTCAAAAAAATAATAAAAAAAAAACTGAAAAAAAAAACACCTGAAAAACTACCATGCACATTTTTAAAGCATTTTACGTCGGAATAGAAAAGTGACATAATGATATAATCTTTACGTTTTCTACACATTTATAGATAAATAATATGTGTCAAACCTCGTTATCGCACAATGGGCGGGTCCTCTCGGGACGGATTTTCCCGGTCCCAACCGGGAAAAACAATGTCAAAATTTTTTTTTTGATTTTCTCCCATTATTTCATTTTTAAAAAGGTTTTCCTAAAAATTATATGTTCATGGAAATTTAAGTCATTTCATCTATAACTATTTTCTTACAATAGCGTATTAACTTACAACTTAAAAAACAACGGCGAAATTACGTCATCCTAAGCACATATTTCCCTTCTAAAACGACTACATTTTAACGCGGTTCATTCATAAAGTGCGCTGAAATGACCTTGTTGTTTGGCAGGCGACTCATCTCGCACTCGCATGCCAGATGAAATTTCCGGCATCGGTAAAACTCAATGAAACGCCAGTCTGCTATGCAAGAATACTAATATCTGTCATATGTCGAGCTTCGGACCGGAATATCCGTCCCGAGGGAAACCTCCGATAATTTAAAAAAAAAATATCTCACTATCAAAATTACAGTTATAACTTACATGAAAAGGGCAAAGCCTTAAAGCGAGCTTGATTTACTTTTAAAGCGAAAAAGTATAAAATAAACGTTCATTTTTTATTTTACATTTTCCGTTTTAAAATTGTCATTCGGTATTTTATTCACTGCTTCCGTTTATACTGGTCCCCTGTCCAATTATGGTTCCCATATAAGTGCGCAGAACACCAGTCTACGCTTCCGTTTTCAATCAGAATATCTCGGTTTTTATCGTTATCTTGTAATTCGAAAAGTTGCGATGTGTAACTTCAGTACTTCGGACGAGTTTTCAAAACCATCACTTTCTAGCTAAGATTTGTTTTAATATTAAATGAGCCGTGTCACGACAAAACCAACATAATGTGTTTGCGACCAGCATGGATCCAGACCAGCCTGCGCATCCGCGCTGTCTGATCAGGATCCATGCTGTTCGCTATCAGTTTCTTTACTTGTTATAGGGTTTGTAAGCGAAAAGCATGAATCCTGATCAGACTGCGCGGATGCGCAGGCTGGTCTGGATCCATGCTGGCCGCAAACCCATTATGTTGGTTTTGTCATGACGCGGCTCATTTGTATTTGATATCATATAGTAAGACTCAGAGTATTGAATCAGATTGTTGAATTCTTTTTTTCAGGGTTGTAGCAGGGATCCAGGGGCATGGTGGGGTGGGTGTCCAAACACTGATTCTGCCACATGTTGTTATAAGAGACACATTAGAAACGGTGCACCGTCGGAATGACACAGTCATAATAAATTACAATAACATACGCCTTTAGCTCTTATGGAAATTAAATAGGCATTACGTTTTTCTGTTTTAAATCCTAGAGAGTATCACATACATATCTTAGAATATATCATCACTATTGCTAAAGCAATCAAAGACAATCAAGTGCGCCAATCGTTGTATGGTTATATTAAGTAAAGAGAGTGTCGGTCTTTCCTTTTGTTTAAAAACACTGTAAATGATACGAACAAGCGCTCATCATACGTAAGATTTCTTATCGGAATGTAATAGTAACCGGGGATTAAACGTCTAAATTGTGTTTGTGATAATCAAGTCTTCTTCCTGAAAGCTTCCAAAAAGGTAATAATGAACGGAAGTAGCAGTTGCTTGTTATTGTATAACATGGTATACATTGAAGTATATATGCTTGCAAGATAAGATACAAAATTGTCTTTATCTACTGAAAAATAGATTTGAAATTCGATCAAGCTGTAATATTTTTGTCCAACAACTTCAAGCTTACTTTGAATTTCTATTTCACTGAAAATGAAAGGTCACAATTTTTCCAACTGAATTGATTATTGTTATTATTATAACTATAAGCTGATTACTGATAATATATAAACAAAAAAAATTCTCGGGCTGTGCGCCGTATATACAGTGGAGAACGGAAACGCGCAAAAATAACATGGCTTCCTACATCAAAAACTGTTAACAAAACTAGATAATTGCGTTTTGTTACTTTTATGTCAAAATTGTTAACTTCACTGATATAGAAGAAAGTTTCATCGCAATGATAACTATATATACTTGGACTATTTTTGTTCGGAAGCATTCGCAAGGAGTGAGACAGCGTTGGAGCACCACACTAAATATTATTTTCCGGTATATTCCGGAACTTCCAGCGGGTGAATACATGACTCGTTGGTTATTTTTATTTCCCAAAATATACATGAACACTTCTTCTTGTTTGAATGCCTTTACAAAATACAGAGTAAGCACGATGAAAACCAAGTTATTTTTTCAACACTTCTTGTATTTCCTGAATTACACTTACCTATTAATACCAGCAGGGACAGAGTGAAATTTATAGCACTTACTATGAAGTCGCTTTCATCCGCTATCAGGGGAAAACCGAAGAAAAATTAATAGTATCTAAATAAATTATACGCGGTCTGAGATAACGTGTATGATATGTATAAGTTTAATTGAAATAACATTTTAATCCAGCTAAAATATAATGTCTTATCATAACATGTTAGAGAAAAAGCCTTAGTTCAAATTTTTGTACAGGACGTCAAAGTTGACCAACAAAGACCGTTCGCTGCGTATCCTTGACAACTGTTACGGGTTATTCCTAGCCAACGGCAAATACATTATCTTAAATGCTGCTGTATTCAACGGAAATTGTTTTATTTTTCTTAATGCTGAAATTTGTGTTAAAATTCCGCCATAAATGACATTATGACCACTGCAGATATACCGAAGTGTACGGAATTCTACATAAATTTTTTATAAATAGGTCTGAAATTTAAAATGCGGAGGTGTAAAGGGCCGTATATTATGCAATACGTACATGACAAATGTAATTTTCGACGTTTAAGCAAAGCGAATTAGTCGAAAAATTGATTTCCCTTGATAACGTAGTTCCGATAGGTGTCGTTTTGCGCACGTTTTGCACGTGCGTATTTTTCAGTGTGTATGTCATTCAGCTTTGGGATTGACTGTCCGATACATGCGTTTAATTTACTACACGTACATGTACATTTACTCAACATGACCACGTTGTCTGAAAGTTTCACTTCAGAGCAAAACACGGACTTATCTAGCAGCATTAAAGAATTACTTTCCGAGGTACGTGAACAAAGACATGAAATAAACTCTTTGAAGGATGAAGTTAGAGGTAATTCTTTGTCTTTGAAGTCAGAAGTTAAACTGTTAAAAGGTTTAAATGTGAACAGGACTTTAAATGGCGATTTGAAGGAAATAAAATTCAGCATCAGTTCAACACTGAATTGTTTGAGAACCTTTCACAAGTTATTTGGGCGCTAGAGAACGGCAAGCAGGAATATGCTCCAGAATTAGTCAATGAATGTTCCGAGTCTCTAAAAAAGAGAAACAAGCACATTCGTATCGCCGATTAAAGTGAGTGTGGTTGGGACACCGTTCGGATGCATGAAACTAACCCTCTAGCAAGTGATTCAGAGGATGAATCTAGAATC
>NW_026866285.1:0-9413 GCF_026571515.1 Ruditapes philippinarum | reverse complement strand
CCTAGATTTACAAATAACCTATATAATATACAATGTACATGTATGTAAAATAACAATGAACAGTAGGGCAAGTCCATTAAAGAAATTCAGCAGTTGAGGGCCATGAGGGAGGCAACTTAATTAGGCTACAGTCCTCCTCTTATTGTAAAGATTATAAAACTGTGTATTCTATTTTCACAAGTTGTGACAGAAAAAATATTCAAAATCATTAAATGCATACTTAAGGTTTTGATTTGTTTTGTTCTTAATAAGTTGTTATGATAATTGATATGAAAAAAGAGAGGAAAAAACTTCCAGTGAAATGATCTTTACCATGAAATCAGGTGTGGAAATAAGGAAAAGATATTACTGAAGATCTATGCTTGAACTGGAGATTTTATGTTACCAGTATATTAATGGAAGTAAAATAGGCTGTCCAGTTGGGCCAAGGTGAACAAAATAGTTTATAAAGTTCAGTTTACATCAGCTAAGTTATTCTTTTTCTCTATTTCAGTGGTTATGATCCATACAGGGAAACAAGACCAAGGTATGTTGTTTCCTTTACTGTGTTTATTTTTCCTTGCTGTCATTTTTGACAAAATTGGGGTGCTTTAATAACTTGTGTGCAGTTGTGTAGTATGAGTGATGATATTTGCTGTGCAAGCTTTGCAGTTTTTGGGGTCAGCCTATAGTACATAATACATGCCGTAATGTCCCGGATGTCCGGGAAAGTCCAGGAAATATGGTGTCTGTCCCGGAGGTGTCCCGGAGATGATTTATGTCTCTGTAAAAAGAAAATCTAAAATAATTTATGCAAAAGTAGAATGAATCCAGCCAGATATATTGTATAGGCCTTACTCACCGAGTCCAATCGTTCACTATGTTTCCCAGGCGGAGAACGCATGAAGAGATCAATTTTACAGGTGGAAAACCGATACTGTGGTAAGACAATTGTCTTCAATTTCTTTGAAAATGCATATTTCACAAAACTTTATAGCCTATTCTGATCTCGTATGATTACTTTATCCGACAGGCATCTCAAAATCGCCAAATCTTTGTTAACTTATTAGATCATTATCGACAACTGCACAAGAAAAGTCACAAAATTGGTAAAATCGCTCTTTGATAGCCAATAACTTGACAGCCAAGCAAAACTTCTAAACATTTGTATCGCTCTAAAGGTTCTTTATTAACATATCCTCATCCACCAAAAGCCTGTTCTATTTCTATTCCGTATTTTTGGAGTATAATATCGTTTAAGCGAATTTTCAAAATGAACGCATGAGCCGAACTTTTCATGTGGTTTCATAGGTTTGCAAAATGAACGCATTGAGCAGGTGGTATTTTTAAAAACTCCAATTTTTCCCTAATTATCTAACAAATTAAAACATATTCAAACTTTAAAAAATTTCAAAATTTTATTCCAAATAAGTGAGAGACACTTCATTTTACAAATAAAAATATATACTTTGTACGCTGTAAATATATGCTAATAAGCAAAAGTACGAGGTCTGTTGGGAAAAATTTGTGAAATTGAAGTAATTCCTCGTTTGTATATTTGCAAAAGCAGTGTTTAGACGACAAAGAAAAGCATAATAGTTCCTCGAAAACTTGTAAACGATTGTAGCATTGATGTAATTTCATGAATTTCTCCAATACATGTTATTTCATCCCGTTTTTTATAGTATGAGCATATGAAAATATATTATACACGAATCACGTTTAAATATTCAACATTTCGATATAAAGTTCCTTTTTAAACAACAAAGTACAAGTTTATAGAATAATGTTTTTGTAAGCCCAGTAAATCTTGGTAGTGTACATATGGTGCTATATGCCGTCCAATGCAAAGGTACAATTCATTGATAACTAAATTAAAGCCATTTTAATGCGAAATTCATGTAGCATGTCGACATGCTTATGTTTTGGTAAGAAATAATAACTGCACTGTGCAAATTGTCTTGTACATAATATATACGCAAGGTGGGTTTTTTTTCCCTCATGGCCAAAATTAAATCTGTGAATACACATGTAATCAGCTTTAATGAACAACCTCTTATTGAATAACTTAAGCAAATGAATAATAAAATAATACATAAAACGAAGTGATGACTAAGTCTTGTCATGTTGAATAAAATCAACAAGTGACGACATTAAGCTGATTTATATAATAATCTAATAATCTTACATGACACTTTGAAAATAAAGTTTCCTTTTAAAAGGAATGGCTTGCACAGTTGTGCCTTCATCCCAACCCTTTAAAATTGTTTTTTTTTTTTCAATTTATTATCACAATTTTTTTTTTAAATTACGGTAGTTGTTTATTATTATTATTATTATTATTATTTTTTTTTTTTTTTTGGAAAACCGAATATTTTTTGTCAAAACGATTTGAAATCTATTTTCTATTGTATAAAACTAATAAAGAAAAATGATCAATTTGTAAATACTAACGTGATACTGAAAGAAAACAAAGTGTGCACATTTCATTTCCCTCTTTTCGCAGCGAAATCATTCCTTTGCTTTATAGACAAGTAAATGCACTAAAATACCTCGTTACGTTGGTACCAATTAATAAGCATGTATCAACTATGTTACACGATCACAAATAGACGATGCGCTATCTGTAGATCAGCACGTGGCAAGGTAAATGATATGCATGAGCTATTTTTAGATTACCTCACGCGTTCAGTAGATCTAAATATAACTCGATCATGAGTGATTTGGTTAGCAGGACCACCCTTTGAAGACGGAATACTACTACAGTCACCATTCTCTATTGTATAAAACTAATACAGACAAAAAAACAAAAAAACAATTATAACAGAAACTAACTTTTACGTCTTGAAAAACAATTGAAACGGAACAATTTTGTTTATAATTTATTACGGTTTAAACCGATAAATCAAGTAAAAATAGAAATCCTATTTATATAAACAAACTGGGATTACCGAAGTAACTAAAATAGCTTAGATTTCCGTAATATTACTTCGTCTGATTCCGCAGTATGACGGAATCGCCCGAATTGTCACGATTGCAATCGGAACTACATCGGCTATTATCATTAATTCGAAGAGTGACGGAAAAGGCCGAAAAGTTGCGATTGGCACGATTGCAGCTGGTTTCCCGTTCAATCATGCACAACCGAAAACAAGTTTTCCAAATGAAATGGCTTGCACCAAAAATCCTTGATTTTAGTACGCATTGTACGCATGACTGTTTTACAAAATATGTACTTTGATAATTAAATCATGAATCCTGAATAATTGTATACAATTACTATCATACATGAATAATATTAAACAAGAAATACAGCAAAGGACAAATGACAAATAATAGCGTATGTATACTCTTTTAAAGTCCCTGTACCTCAAAACTTTAATAGTCTAATATGATAAATCCTATACTCAAATAAAGAATTACCAATATTACAAATCTTATATAGATATTATCGTCTGTAAATAATTAATAACTAATTAGGTAATTAGAAACACATTTTGATAAATACTTTGCCCATTCTTCATTAAAATAAAAAGCGTATTATTTCTAAAAGAAAAACTTATAATGAACCAAAAAATATGTGTTATTTCAACATTTTCTTGTATGTTCATTTTTTTGTAAGGAAGGTGATATATATATATATACGTGTGCCCACGTATTGAGATTTTGTGCTCGATTGTGTGCACATTATACATGTAATACACCCCCGATGAAGGCATAATACGCCGAAAGTACTTGGGTATTTATACTTTAGCACTGTATGAACGTTTATTTTCTCCAAATATATATATATATATATATATATATATATATATATATATATATATATATATATATATATAATATATATATATATATATATATATATATATATATATATATATATATATTCTTGCTTAAAGATCCTGTATGTTATAATTAAGGATGTAACATCCTTGCGAAAGTTGTATATAAAGTCGGTTCTTATGAAAAACATATACTGAAGAAGTTGATATTATTAAACACATTATATGATATTTCTTGGGGAAAATAGGTTGTGAAATTTTATTTGAATGCAAAACTGATTTTTTTTTTACCAAAAACAGATTTCTAATTATCTCCTTTTATCATCGGAAATTTTAAATTTTGACAAAATCCTTATCAAAAAGGTTTTCTGTAACTTTTAACATTCTTAATTCTTTAAGTGTATGTTATATCTTTAATTATAACATACTGGAAATTTAAGTCCCATCAACCAATGATGTTGTATTTTGCAAATATTTTACTCAAAGTTTTAGCAATGAGGATTTATTATATTTTCACAGAACCGAACAGATCTTCATCTATTGCTTATAAGCAATTCATCATAAGGTATGAAAATAAGGACTTCTGTTTACTCAAACATTTAGAACGAAAATTTTGGAATTTTAAGGTTTAGTGATCGATAACATGTGAGATATCCATGAAAACTGGAGTAACCAAAAAATCCACCTGCTCATGCGTTCATTTTGCAATCTGATGAAACCACATGAAAAGTTCGGCTCATGCGTTCATTTTGAAAATTCGCTTAAACGATATTATACTCCAAAAATACGGAATAGAAATAGAACAGGCTTTTGGTGGATGAGGATATGATAATAAAGAACCTTTAGAGCGATACAAATGTTTAGAAGTTTGCTTGGCTGTCAAGTTATTGGCTATCAAAGAGCGATTTTACCAATTTTGTGACTTTTCTTGTGCAGTTGTCGATAATGATCTAATAAGTTAACAAAGATTTGGCGAGTTTGAGATGCCTGTCGGATAAAGTAATCATACGAGATCAGAATAGGCTATAAAGTTTTGTGAAATATGCATTTTCAAAGAAATTGAAGACAATTTTCTAACCACAGTATCGGTTTTCCACCTGTAAAATTGATCTCTTCATGCGTTCTCCGCCTGGGAAACATAGTGAACGATTGGACTCGGTGTTACTGGTGGTAAAAACTAATTTTTTCCAGTTCCAGCAGTTTGAGATATGCATTTCTCAATTGTTTTAATGAACATAAAGATAGGATAATTAATGAAATAAGATGTTGTAACAAAGTGAAAGAAAATGTATAATTAGTTTATGTTAATGCAATGCATCTGAAAATCAGTTTGTTTGCACTTAGTGTGACCGATTTATTTTACTTCACATGATCCAAACAATTTAACCCAGAGATTTCAATTAAAAAAAAAACTGTGTATCGTTTACATATGTTTTATTTATGTAAGAGAAAAATAAACACTTAGTTGCATATCCATTGTTTAAGAGTATTACTATATCACTATATCTTAACCATAAACCATTTTTTTTTTACAAGTCGCTCAATGGAAAAGATTACATTATGGTACGGTTTAGAGTCGTTTTTACTTAAAATCACCAACCATTGAAATAGAAAGTAAGTTTAACATCGCCTACGGCACTTACGATATGATTAATTGTCTGACATATATATAATAATAATACTTTTAGTGGTGAATAACCTTAAAAGTCCAGTTATGATTTTGGCAATAAAGAAACATTTTGCATATTTTAATTAATCCGAAATGTCTGGCATTAAGTGCTTATCAAAAAGTTTAAGAATAAGAAAGAAATTTAAAGAATTTGTAACAGGTGCGCTTTAAGCCAATTGAATTATAAAAGGTTTAAAATATGCTTATGTGTTACAATTTTAGTAGAAAATATTTACAAAATACTGCATATATTTAGAGTATAGATATGATACTATTGCATATATTATGGTATAGATATACTAATTTTGTCCTTGAAACGAAATGTTAAATTTTGAAATATATTAAATTTTATTATCTATATTTAGTTTAATAATACTTGTAAATATGATAATTATAGTTTATACAGGTGATGTGTCTTGCTGTATTTATAGCATGAGACGCATCATGACAAAACCAACATAATGCGTTTGTGACCAGCATGGATCCAGACCAGCCTGCGCATCTGCGCAGTCTGATCAGGATCCATGCTGTTCGCTTACCAACTCTATTACAAGAAGAGAAAGTGATAGTGAACAGCATGGATCCTGATCAGACTGTGCAGATGCGCAGGCTGGTCTAGATCCATGCTGGTAGCAAACCCATTACGTTGGTTTTGTCATGACACGGCTCACATGTTTGTTAGCTCTGACAGACTCGGTCAAACCAAGTCTGAAATTTTCATGTAATTTTGTTGGGATTTAATGCATCAGAGGGATCTGACCTTTCTTCCTATCTTTAATTGCTTAACCCGTAACCTGCTGGAACTGAAAGTTGCAAGTCTTTGCCACCAGTATAGAGCCAGGCCGGCCTGCACATCTAGGCAATCTGACGATATTTATTCTAGTCTGTTGGTATTGGTCATGAAATACCCTTAAATTATGATGGACTGTTCCAAATTCAAAGCAAGGCATTTCCATTACACCAATTCAGGAGGTGACATTCATGCCTGAAATAATGCACAGAAAGGCACCTGAGGTCTTATTCTACCAGTAAAGCTGGAACGTCACCATATGACCTTAACTGTGTGACCAGGCAGGTGTAAATAAGGCTGGTGTCAACATGTTGTAAAATTTATTATATCACATTATTTATCATAGTTTATAGAAAACAACTTTGTTAGATATGTTAAATTTCATTATCATCACATGAATTGTTTGCAGTAATTATCCATCGCCTGGACGAAGTTACGCCGGTGATTTTCCGACAAGCCGATCTGGCTATTACGATCGATCGGCACGCTCGGAAATTCTCCCAACAGCTCGCTCTTACTCTTTTGGGTGAGATTTTAATACGTGTGATTTTGTGTTGGTGTTTTTTTTTGGCTAGGTTTCTTCAGATGTCTTTTGCTGTGGATCTTTTTTTTCTTTTTACTTTAGAAATAACACAAAGGAGGTGTGTTTTAAAGCAGCCGAGATAATTCATGTCATATAAATGAAAAAAAAACCCCAAAACATGGCCTTTTTTTTGGTGTAAATTTTTACTTGAGCAATACTATCCCTAAAATTTATAACTTTGATCAGATCATCCGGAATGTTTTTAAGTGGGGTCTTATTTTGTAAAAGAATTTATTAATTTTTTATTTTTGGTTTAAAAGAAATTTAAACTTGACTTAATGTTTTGAAGGTAGGACAGATGAATTATGGTTATAATTATATCAGTTTAAAGGAGCTCCACTGAGGTAGAGAAACAAAGTTTGACATTTTTACATAGATCAAGATTAGTGAAGCACTTAAAATTGAAAAACATTGCAGAGGATAATAAAGAAATATATTCAAAATTAAAGTAAGTACAATTCTTAGCCCAATTTAAGTGAGATTTGAGTGCAAAGTTTAGCAATATACAATTCATTGCCCAATTTGAGTGAGATTTGAGTGCAAAATTTAGCAATATACAATTCATAGCCCAATTTGAGTGAGATTTGAGTGCAAAGTTTAGCAATATACAGTTCTTAGCCCAATTTGAGTGAGATTTGAGTGCAAAGATTAGCAATATACAATTCGTAGCCCAATTTGAGTGAGATTTAAGTGAAAAGCTTAGCAATATTTTTCATTTTTAGTCGTTTTTGCACAATATAAATAATAATTGTGGAAAAAACGCTTGGAGTGAAAGATTTGAAAATTTGCAAGCAAGTTATTGGTTCTGACCTTAATCAAATGGTACATAAATCTCGGAATATTATTTCCAGTCCTGTCATGTCAAAAAAAAACTCAGTGGAGTCCCTTTAAGATAACTGGTTCAATTTATCGAGACATCTTTTTACAAGTATTGTTTCTACATTGGTTGCTTTAAGAAGAAAAACAAACCTCATTTGTGAATATAAGAGTTTGAGGGTTGGTCATAAAACTGGCAATTTTTTTACTTTTCATAAATCATAACATTAAACAGAGGTTTATGAGCAACCTTCATATTATATATATAAGCTAATTGATTGGTTATTGGGTAACATATCTATCAGTGTGTGTTAACTAATGGAGTAATGGTGATAAACCACTAGTATAAGGTCAGGCCAGGTCAAGTTAAACTCTGGGCCTGGTTAGCATTGGTATATATATATTGATTAAGACAGGACAAGACTGTGACAATGGTGTTTAAATCCACAATTATTTGCTGCTACTGCATTCTTTATTGACACTTTATAATCACTGTTGGATGTAAAAAGTAATCGCCTGCAGTTTCTGTAGCCAAAATGCAAAGATAACCGCCAATCTTATGAAATTAATGTCATTGGCAACCATGGTGACCAACAGCATGAGCCCTGAGGTTGAGCATTTTGTGTCTGCTATCTGTGGTCTTAAGTTTGAACCCTACACAGATCGTCTTCAGCTTGAACCTTAGACATTTGCAGTCTCTCGTTTGAACCTTCGTTTGAACCTTGGACATCTAAGAACACATTTCTTTTTGTATTTATAGTAAAAATTAGTCTTTTTACACTTAGATGTGTGCACTTTGTTGTATTTTAGTTGAAACACTTGTTGATTATTAGTTTGAGTTTAGTTTGTTTATATTATACACTTTGTACAACAATAGTTGAGAATAGTTTTGAGGCACCTTCTTTATAGATGCATGATGCTAGAAAAATAGTTCTGTAAAAATAATGTTTTAATTTAGTTCTTTTTACCTGAGCTTTATTCAAGGTGAACTTGACATTTTCGGTGTTGTATTTTTATCAGCATTCACCTTTTGGAATAAGAATTCTGAAGATTTTCAAAAGCCTTTGCATCAAAAAGATTCATGTTAATTTACAGTAGCTTTCAAGTCAAAATTAATTTTTGTAGTTAAGTATTTACTGTTTTTAATATTTTTGTATTGTTTTTGTGTTTTCTGTTAGTTAAAATATTATATGTTCTTTGTTAAATTATTATTAATTCTTAAAGTCACATTATGCCTCAGAAATGAGTAAAATTGTCCTTATTTAGAAAGGCCAAACAGAAGTTTTTATAACATTTTTATAATGTTTTAATAACATGTTAGATGCTTATGCCTAAAGAGAGTATAGTGTAGTAGGATATTTGAGAAGAGGGTAGTGGGTATGGGGGTATGTTTTGGGAAAGCACAATAGTTGCTAACTTGTGCCAATCACACTTCATTCGACAACTATTTGAGAGATATGGGTACTTTATATGGATTTTCTAAGCCTGCATGGGTTTTAAGGTCAAATGAGGTCAAGGTCACTGAGACTAAATATAGATGTTTCTATTTTTTAGTAATGGAAATTTACATGGATTTTCTAAGCCTGCATGGGTTTTAAGGTCAAATGAGGTCAAGGTCACTGACACTAGATATAGATGTTTCTATTTTTAGTCATGAGAACATGAAATTTAATCTGTCAGTGACTGAAATATTTGGTGTGTAGTCACCAAGTATTGTTTAGGTTGCAGTTAATAAGGCCGAGGTCAAGGTCACTGAAGCTATTAAGGATTGGCTTTCTCAGAATTAGTCTT
>NW_026866284.1:0-11364 GCF_026571515.1 Ruditapes philippinarum | reverse complement strand
AGGGACCCCCCTTGTGATTTCCTTACTTTTAGGGACCCCCGGTTTTATATCCCTTTAGGGGACCATTTTTAAAACCCTTTATTTTATGGGGGACCACCTTGTTGTAAAATCTTATTTTAAGGGGACTCACTTGTTTATATCTTACTTAAGGGACTCCCCTGTTTACCTTGTTTTATAGGAACTCACTTTTTTTATAAAATTTTTCTTTTTTATAAAAACCCCTAGTAAAAGTTTTGTCAGGGGTAGCTTTTGTTTTAAGATTCCCCTTTGACTGTTTAAAAAATTTAAATTTTTAAAATTTTTTGTTTACCCAAAAAAGATTTGACCGCTCCATTGTTTTTTGCATTGGGGGTTTTCCAATTGAGATACTTTACTTATCATAAGACCTAAAACAACTGACTTTTTTTTAAATGAAAAAAACATAAAAATAGCCAGTCACACTGAAACCCTAATTCAGTCGTTTTACAGAAAAAAAATAATCTCACAATGTACATTTTGAACTGCCTTCAGTCCTCTACCCAAATTTCTAAAATGTTTATTTTCAAGTCCAAACGGGTTTGTCTTAAATTCTTTAAAATTAAGGACAGAGTTTAAAAGTTTGATTAAAGGGGCCATATAACCATGAAATATCTTTGTCCTATGGACCCATTTCATTTTTGGGTTTTCTTTTCAAAACCCCCTTAAAATTTAAAAATTTTCCCAAAAATGGCTGCAAACCATTGCTAAATTCAGGATTAAAAAGATTTAAAAAAAAATCTGGGGTACATGGGGATGGCCATTTTTGCTAATTTTTATGTTAATTATTTTAAACTGTTGAATAAATTTTCAAAGTTTTGTTCTTGCATCTATGTAAGAAAAATAAATGGGGAAAAAACATTTTTAAAAGTATTTTTACTATTACCCTGTATAGGGGTTTTTAAGTAACATTTAAATTTTTTAAATTGTTTATATACATTTGAATTGTTATTTTATATTTTTACAATTTTGTATCAATGTTTAACATTGCTGGGGGTTTTTAAAAACAAAAAAAATATTTCATACAAAATTTTTTATTAAAAGTATTTTCAATATTGAATAAGTAAATTCTTAAATGCCACTTATTTTATTTCCTCTCTGTTTCAAGGTGTAATTATGATACTTGAATTTTCTTCATAAATTGTCTGACTTTAATACTATGGAAGTACATTTGCTTTGAAAATGCCCTTTGAAGTGCCTTAATTGCCCTTTGAAGTTCACTTGATTAAGTTTTCTTTAATTTATTCACATTTATACTCAGTACCTCAGGAGCTTCTTTGATACACCAGATGTCCATAAGATTTTTTATTGTATCTCTGAGTTTTAAAGATGTTGTAATTCAATTTTTTTTATGGTTTTATATCATTAATATGATGCTTTATCAATATAGTAAGTTCCAAAAAGCATTATTTGTAAAGAAATTACCAAATTTACATTTCATGTAAATAAAGGGAGGTAGTCTAAGCCAAATTTTTCAATAAGAAATGAATGTATATATCTTAATGATTACATAAAATGTATATAAACATTTGCAGTACATATTTAACATATACTTAGATGATAGAAATTTTTTTTATAGGAATAATTATATTCATATATAAAATTTTACTTTTGTAAAATTAAGGTTAAATTAAGGTTAAATCCTTAATTACAACATACAGGATCTCTAACTACAGATTTTATGATAAAAATATTATAGATTCATCTTTCTGACTTAGCAAGTTTTTGAAAGATTATTGTTCTTACAAATGTCTAAATTTTGGGGCAAATTTGGAAGAGCATGCAGTGATGGATAATGGAATCAGTAATTTATTTCAATTAACAAGTTATCTTTGATAGAAAGCTTCCTATTTGCATTAAGGACCTGTTTTGTTTAAAAGGCATTCCTGTGTTGAGCTATTGTTTTGCAAAAAAAAATGTAATTATGGTAAATGTTGCCAATGATTCATCAATGAATGTTTTATAGTAACTTTTTAAAAGCCTGTTTTACATTTATATAGGATGTTAAATTGTCCCTGATGTGTGGGCAGTTACAGATCCTGTATGTTGTAATTGAGGTTGTGTACCTCACTTAAGTGAAATTATATATATGTATATGATTATGCTTATAAAATACATTTCAAACATTGATATGTATTAAAAATATGTACTGCAAATATTTGTACATATTATAATATATAATAATTAAAATATATGCATTTATTTCTTATTGAAAAATTTGACTTAGACTTTATAGAACATAATTTTTTATTACCCGGTACTTTATTGGTAATATCTTTATAAATAATGCTTTTTGATGAATTTTCACAATTGTGAGCAAGAATGTCACAAATCAAATTCAGGTCCATGTGGCCAAGGGTAATGGTCATACATGAAATTCAGGTCACAGCGGCAAAGGGTAAGATCACATTTAAAGGTCATAGGTCAGATAAAGAATGAGGATATATGTGTATGGATTATTTCAGTCTTAAATTGAAGGATTATATGTTCAGGCAGGAAACTGAGTTTTGTCAGCAAAATTTTGGGTAAATTTTAACGGTCAAGCATCACCTTGAAAAAGGTCATTTTTTGGTAAAGGTAAGACACTACGGGGCAGCAAATTCAGTTTCCTTTTGGAATTTTAAGTCACAGCAAAGACCAAAGCCAAAAAAAGTGAGTTTTGATCAATTATGATATTATGTAAATGTTACATAAAAATTATTAAATGTTCTGTTAATGGTTTTTTTTTGGGACAAATTTGTTCTTCAGGGGTTTATTTATTTATTAAGAAAAAGTAGAGAGTAAATGATCCCAATAAAACTAAAAAAAGATTTTGTTTGCCCTTCCCTTTTGATTATTTATTTGCTTTTTTTGAAGTTTTTTTTTTGTACATTTACTAAACTTATCTGAAAAAAATCAGTTTGTAAACTTTTACTTGTCAGAAAAAAAAAGGTTTTGAAATTTCCCTTCAGGAAAAAAAAATCATTTTGAACTTAATTAAAAAAACACCCCCTTTACTTTATCAAACCCATTTCTGAAAATTTTCCCATCATTAGCTAGGGGAGAAAACCAATTGTTGCCCCAAGGGGCTCTCCTATTTACTCCCTCCATCTTTGTATAAATATCCCCTTTTCTTTGTCCGGTATAATTTTTTGGCATTTAAACCCCTTTTTCCCCCATGCAGTCGAAATATACGTTGTGGGTATAATTTATGTTATAAAATTGAATTTTTCAATATTTTTTCATAGAGACTCCTAGTCTTTGACATTAAAGCATTATGAAATTAACGATATATTTTGGAGATTAAAAATACAAAACGTATTGCCCTTAGATAATGGCTTACAATTTTACACGTATTTTTAAGGTTTTTTTAAATATTGTATACGTTTTAAAAAAAAATTAACATTTATTTAAATTGCAGAATTTAGTACTAGGGAAAAAAGGGTATTTCTTTTTTTCAATGAAAAAAAAAATTTTAAAATTTTTTAAAAAATTTTTTTTTGATTTACAAATTTTTTACAAAAAAGAGTGTTTATAACCCCTATACGGGGATATTTTTACGTTATTTTTTTCACAGTTGATTGAGCTTTTGAATACAGTTGTTTATCGTTTTAAACTTTAAAAGAGTAAGTATAATTGCAAATGCCGAAAGTAGTCCACTTTTTTGAAGCGGTTACTTCCCTTTTGTATGTACACTAAAGCCGAAAAATTCAGGGGAGATCACTGCGTAAAGATGGTCAAAGACAGGCGCATCAATTTTCAAGCAAAGTAATTCCCGAATGGTCGAAGATTTCTAATATTGTTTTATTGTATTTTCTGATCGAAAGTAACTAAATACAAAGCGGACATTCAATCTCTGACACAGAGTTTACAACAAACCTAACAACAAGTAGTTCTCAAAACAGCTTAAAACTAGCGATTAAAAAGAAAGAAATATTTTATTTTGTTACAAGTATCCAACAAATTACAACGCATTTAAAGTTAAACAATACCTTTGGCTTATAGAATTGTCAATAAATGCACAATCACAAATTACGCGGATGAATATGATTTTATCAATGAAAATACTATTTATTACCGTATACTACACAAACCGAGTAGTGGAATATATAGATTCTACATGTCGGACTGTTTGGGCGAGAGGATTTTCGCTAAAATATTTACTTCAATTTTAAACAACAGGTTTACCCTGAACAAAATACCTCGAAATTAATAAGGATTACAAACCCGAAATGCAATGGAAGTTCTAAATTTAGAATGACTTGATATTATTCAGACATTATGTGTATAACTTCTCCGTGGTACAGTGGTAACGCGCTCGCTTAGTGAGTGAGAGGTCTCGAGTTCGAATCCCAGTCGAGGAAACTTTTTTTTTGTTAAATTCTTTTTTAAGTGTTTTTGTTACGGAAGTAGCCATGATATGCAAGGATAAAGTGTGACTGTCGTAAAAAATGAACATAAATGATTTTTTGATGCAACTCTAGTTATGCAGAATTCCGTATGTATCAAACTCTGGTGCCTTGCAAAATGAATTATAATACATAAAAATAAACCTATACAGGAAAATGCATACAGATATACAGTACGATTTAGATTGCAAAGATCAGAAAATACCACAGAACTTGCAGCCCTTTGATTCTTTATAAATATAAATGCTTATAGTAAGCTCCAGGATTATTTACATCTGTGTTAAACAACAGTTAAAGTCGTTACTAGCCCTAATTTAGAATAATATGGTTTTCTTCAGCCCGTTCACATATAAATTCACCGTGGCTGAAGGGTTTTCGGGCTCGCTTAGGAAGCGAGAGGTCTGGAGTTCAAATCCCAGTAAAGGTAACTCATTTTTTTTTAAATTGTTAAAGTCAAATAAACATTGGATTGAATATCAGTGTTGCAATTAGTCTTATAGCCAATTTACTACAGTTAAAACGCTGGAAAGCATTGGTGGCACTATACATATAATCTCACAACCTGCACCTTTCTTACATTCTGAGACCCAAACAAATTCAGCGCCTTCTGTGCTTTGATTTTTTACTGTGTTATTGTGTTTGTTTCCTATATTTTGAATGTGCGCATTAATACAAATTATATATATGATCCTTTGATTTGTATATCTATTTTAGTTTTAAATTTTTGTCACACTTCGCAAACCAAAGGGATAGGTATTTGATAAATTTCTGTTTTTTAACTGCATGATTTTATTTTGTTTACAGTACAAAATTGCTACAACATTAATATTGTGTAAGTTAAAAGTTTGAAAAAAGTGACATTAAGTTTTACTAATTCGGATATATTCGACTTCGCTACTGACCTTCCATTACTATAAATAGATTTAATTAGATGGCAAATATCCAAGTCTTTTGGTATAGGATGAATACAAAAATTTTACTGCAATAAGCTAGTTTTTATATACCCGCTTTCAATATATTTATTTTGTAAGGACAACATTCACAAAGTTAATAAAGTAGGTTTATAATTTCAGTTTTTGAATACATTGGTTAAAGCTACATGCCTCCAGATGAGCTGGTTAAAGCTTCATGCCAGATGAGCCAAAATTTGTCAAGAAAATCAAACTTGAAAAAACTCTATAAAAAGTAAAAAGATTCAAGATTACAGTAATAATTTACACGTTATGTGCGATTAATGACTGATTTTGCATTATTAATCTCCATATTTCTACTGCATGACTAATTTAGTATTAGGGCTAATTTTGCTTTTATTGGTAATTTACGTGGTTTGTTAGTACTGATGAATTTGTAAATTACTTTCATTGTTCACTTCACAATATTTTACTTTTAAATATATTTTCAAAATTTTCATGAAAATTAGCATGAATCTGGAAGCATGCTGCTTTAAATCAAAAACACTGCACAGTAAAACTATAATCAATAAAATATTTTAAAACTTTGTAAAAAGTTATAATTAATTTGTTCAAGATGGGCTATCTTTATCTCATAATTATACGAAATATTTTATGAGATGAAGTCTGCTTTATATAACACCACATAAGTCATGATGTTATAAAGTTTTACTATTTTGTAAAACAGGGATCTTTAATGATATTTATATAATTTGTTTATCACATACCTGTACCGACTTTGTGACTCAATAAAAATGGTATTTGCAAGGCCGTGCATTTATTTTGATGTCACACGGTCAAATTGAAAAAACGCGCTTTTAAAATGTTAATGTTACACTATAGGCGTGTCAGTGAAAAATTATTCTTTTGTACTTTAAAAAGTCTATATTCAGTATTGAACCTACACTCATTCAATGTCATCTATTTTGCCCTGCCAGAGGTGACTGTATAACAAGTGCAGTCCAAGATCACCAGCAAGATAATGGTCTGCACTGTTCCCTATACAATTTGTACATATTTTGAAACATTCCCTAAAATGACAAATGGTATGGTCCAGATCGAAAGATGGACAAGTCCATTTAAGATATTTAGTGTAGTAAGGGTAATGTCATTAATGTAACAGCAACAGCGCTTTAAATCATGCAGATGCCTGGGTGTCTTAACCAGTAAGGATTGTACAAGTCTAAAGCGATTCCTTCTTCTGATGGGATTTTACCCCCCCCCCCCCCTCCCTCCTCAATCTCTGGATTAGGAGCCTGATACTGTACCCCTTTTGCACTCTTTCTTCCTTTTGGTGATGCTTTTGAATGGCTTGATTCTTAGCATTGTTGCTTTCAGTGACATTCAATGGCAGATATATAAGCACAAGCAGAATTAAACAAATTAAGATTTTTGCATACATGTGAACTTTTTTTGATGATCAAGTGAAAGATTTTTTCTTCAAAAAGAGGGAGATTTTAGAATTTGCAATAAACAAAGAAGGAAGTTCTGACATCAAAAAGAGGGAGATTTTTTAACTTCAGAAACTACCCCTTATTTTAAGAAAAACCTTTGAAAATATGGCTGCAGAAAGTGGGAGTCTCCCACTAAAAGTGGGAAAGTTCACATGTATGTTTTTGAAGTCTTGTGTTTTCAACATTTTGTATACACTTCAGATGGAGTCAACTTTGATTTTCAAGTTCCCTTGATGTTTGATTGATATGTATCTGATAAAAGAAGTTTTTATTGACCATTCACAATGATTTTAAGGGGAATTGAAAAGCTAATTGTTCTGACAGATAAAGATCCTTTTATACCAAACTATGAGTCAATTTAACGTTGACATAGGGATCAACCGTGACTTTCTATAGGAATATTAGATATCTAACGACAACTTATTAAAAATCTAAGCAAATAAAGCGAAGTTTATCTAAAGATAAAAATAATCATACTTTGCGGTAGTTTGCACTTCAACTAATCAGAATGTATTACTAAATGTGTGGGCGCAAATTTAACGATCTTTCTTTAACGATCTTTAACGAACTGCTTGTGTGGGGGGGGGGGAAGGATTTCTATTTTGTTTATAGTCTGTAGAAATACACATAGACAGTATAAGTCAAAATATATCCTTTATTGACAGTCCAAGAAATTATATTACAAATACAATGTATAATAAGAAATATTCTAAATTAAGAATTCTCAATACATGTGTATCAATATATAAAATTCATAGACAATTTATTTCAATATGATAACAATTATTTATTAAAATTAAGTTGGGGAAATAATTACTCACTTAGCATTATGAGAACATTTTGATAATTAAAATAGGTAACAGGTACCATGTCAACAAAATGTATATAATAAAATACTTAATTTACATTACAAAAATCAATGTTCAATGTATTCATGTGTTCCAAAAATATAAGACAAATTATGAAAAATATGTTGTAAGTAAAACATAAAGTTACATTTTAACAAGTCAGTAATTAAAGTAAATTTACAAAATTTCATTTCCTATAGATTTTAGAAAAAGAGTTAAAATATAAAATAAAGTTTAACATGAGTTAAAATATAAAATAAACTTTATTTAACAGTCCGACATGTATATATTCCACTACTCGACAGTCAGATTTATTTGTGTACTACGCTCTGGAGTATTCGGTAATCGACATAGCTAAAAATAGCATTTTCATTGATTAAAATGATATTCATGATAATCCGAAGCTTTACGGAAATAGCCGAACATTTTTCATTGGGTAAAAAAGATATTCATCCGCGAAATTTGTGATTGTAACCTCATATTTCTGTTGACTAATCTAAACTTTTAATGCACTGTAATTCGTTAAATGCCTACATTAAAAATTATTCTTTCTTTTAAATTGCTGGTTTTTAAGCAGTTTTGAGTGAGAACTACTTTGTGTTGTTAGGACTGTGAGGAAATTTTGTGTTAGACCGTGGATGTTAGCTATGTATTTACTGATCTTACGATCAGAAAATACAAAAAGTATCTTTGAAAAAAGATACTTGGCCGAGTTACATCTGCATTTAGTTTCAAAATTTGACAAAATTATTTCAGATTTTTGTATTCATGAAGAAATAATAGCAGTGCCTGCTTTATACTGGAATAATGACAGTTTTTATTACTAAAACCAATTGACTTTGAAAACAATGATTGTTGATGTTTCAGAAAGAGGCTCACTGTGTTAAAGCTTCACTTGTGTCTTCAAGATCATTGTCCAAGAGCTATAACTCTAGCATGGGTTTTCACTGATGTGAAGCAATTTATAAACTTTGGAAAATTCCTGATTAGTTGTGCATGCAATATCAGGCCCGTTTTTGCAATTATTGAAAGTGTTCACATATACATTGTTTAATTGTTTGGATAATTTTATCATAATTTTAGGTCAATTTTCTAGATGCATAACTCTGTGTCTGTGAATTTTTAGTGAGTTACAGCCCTTTATAAATTCTTTCATAATCCAATTTCTTCATTAACTGGTGATTGAGGCATGCTGTCCTACTGATAGCTTTTGTTCGTTGTGTAATAAATATATTAACTGCATTTGATTATTCTGAGCAGTAATGCAGTTGATACACTAAAAGAATTTATCAAAAATGCATTTTAAGGTTATTAAACTTTGTGTTCATTAAATATTTACCCTCCAGCTGAGTTAATCCACTGTCCCGTAGAAATTATTGAAGGGATTATAGATATATAAAACTTTAGAAGTAGAAGAAGTGTTAACCAGATTAGTATGGCAGCTTTTACCATTCCTTTTATAATACTGCGTATGTAAGAGATTCAGTGGTATTAAAATTTGAAAAAAAATAAATAGGAGTCAAACTTCTTTCATTCAGCAACAGTAGTAATTTTCATTGATGATAAATAAACAATATGCCGTAAAACAATTGAACCTTTGCAAGGCATATTTGATTGGCTTATTACTTTCCAAACATTTAATGAAAATAACAGTCACAAATCTGTGCCATTTGATCATGGTTTGCACTGTTCCTTACTCAGTCAGTACATATTAGCCGCGTCATGACAAAACCAACATAGTGCGTTTGCGACCAGCATGGATCCAGACCAGCCTGTGCATCTGCACAGTCTGATCAGGATTCATGCTGTTCGCTTACCAATTCTATTACAAGTAGAGAAACTTATATAGCGAACAGCACGGATCCTGATCAGACTGCGCGGATGCACAGGCTGGTCTTGATTCATGCTGTTCACAAACGCACTATGTTGGTTTTGTCATGACGCAGCTCATATAATGACTAGCTCATAGGTTCTGCTCGGGTGCCCACTCATGCCTGAAACAATGAACAGAGGGGCATCAGGGTCTCCACCCACCAGTAAGCTGGAAAGTTGCCATATGACATCTACTGTGTTGGTGCGGCCTAAAATCCAATAAAAAAATATTTTGAAATTTTCCCCCAAACTGGTAAATGGTTTTGTCCAGCTTAAAGGATTGGATAAGTCCCATTTTAGATATTTAGGGTGGAAATAAACATAATATTTATCTCTTCACTTTGATATCTCTTCAGCTTGTTGCATTTCAAAATGATGAATGTTTATATGGAAAACCTATGCCCCTGCTAAATATCTATACTTTTATATGATGTAAGCATTTCCTGTTTGATACATAGATCATAAAATTTTATAATATTTTTATTTTTCCCAAAAGAAAGGGTATAAAAAAAAAGAAAAAAAGAATTAAATGTACAAATCGCAGTTACACAAATTTTTAAGTAATTTAAAAAAAATCAAAAATGTTTTAAGATATTTATCTATTTAGTACTGGCATGCGAGCAGTTCCCGTACAGAAGCAGTACCCGTATTTTTCATTTAAACGCTTGATTTTTACTTGCATTCTTCAAAAATTCATTTCAAATCAAGCAGATTCATAAACGAGACAAAATATAATTGTCAGTTCGGCAGTACGTATTTAAAGTCTCATTTTAAATCACTTTCACCTGTGTGTCGTCAAAACGTGACCTTGTTTTCTCTGGGGGAGTCCGTCCTTGCGCGCATGCGCAAAAATACTTACACGTGAGGCTTGTTAAAGGGTTTTCCACTAATACCACCTGTTTACAAATAATTAGGCAATGAGATGAAAAATTGTTTAATTATCAGAATGTTGACCAATATTACTATAAATAATAATTTTATGGCTTTGATGCGTAAAATATCATGCATACAAGCATGTTACTGCATATGAATGCGTTGGGGTAACGGTACCGGGTAATAGATACCCGCGTTAAGTCTACGCTCTATTTCCTGAATTACATCTATTTATCTCTTAGATAATGGTCTGTTCAACAATTGTAAATGAAAAATAGGTCCGATATAATAAAATTGTATAATTATAATGGGTTAGATTTTATGTACGGGAACTACTTCTCTTCATACAAAATAATGGATAATTTCGGTACCCCATATGAGGCCTCATAAGTAAGGGTTATTCTGTGTTTAGAACATGATAGAATTTCCATGATTTGTGTGACGAGCCGAATATTGATGTGTCACATTCAAATATTGGTGAGTGAGCGTAATAAAAAATAATGATTAAGTAACTATGATTTTTGTACGGGAACTGCTCGCATGCCAGTATGCTTTCATGAGATTCAGAAATGTCCTTAAAACATAATTTTGTAAAGCTAGTGTAAGTTTTTGGGACAAACTGCTTGATTTTAAAGAATATCCTTTTGTGAAGGCTTCTGTTTTTCAAGGTGAAAACTTTCTGGTTCTTTTGTATTGTTTTTTTTTGGGGGAAATTCTATAATAAATTATCCTGTATTGATGCAGTTGTGATAACATTATCAATTTAGTCTGTTAATGATTAATTCTGTGATACATATTTATCACATACCTGTGCCGCTTTTGCGACTCCGTAAAAACGGTTTTGCACGGCTGTGCAATTATCTTTTAAAGTGATATCATAACTGGTATATAACTACAGTGTAAAATGTTAGCGTTACACTATAAGCACGTCAATGAAAAATGTTTTTTTTTATGTTAAACGGTC